>NC_079198.1:128383590-128428590 GCF_029499605.1 Hyla sarda | reverse complement strand
TCCTGGAATACCCCTTTAACAACCATGTACGTCAATAACAAAGACTATTTTATTATTTAAGTGGAGCCATGACTAAGGATCTTGTATGATCCTGTGCAGCATAAGGATAATGTTGGTGTCCGTGCAGGCAAAATCCCACAGGCGGAATAAGGAGCCGCACATCAGTCACTTATGTGAACCACCTGCACCTGCCGCTTCTCTGAAATCATTTATGTCACCTTACATTTACTACAAGTGGTTAGATATTGCACAATGGGCGCAGTGAATGCAAAGTCAAATGACATTACTTATCCTTGTCAGGGTCCGGAGTGGTATGCAGGGATTAACAACGCCAAATTAGTCCCCTAGGAGTCTCAGGGCAAATAATTTATAAATCACAATTTTAGGGACAGGCCCCTCAGGACTGCCCTAAACTAGAGACTGCCTAGAGTCTTATTAAAACTTAACTTTTATTAATTCTTTATGTAAAAGAAGAACTTAACGTGCTTGTGGTATGTACAGTGAGGAAAAGGGGTGGGGGGGGTAATGGATAAAAAATCCGGCCAAACTAAATGCGTGCACTTAAATGCAAGTTTGCTTATCATTTAAACCAATCAGCAGTTTATCAGTGTGACAGCGCTACCGCGCCTCTTAGTCACAGCAGAACACTGCAACACTGCTGGAAAGTGCGGATATTTATTGTGCCGCTGAGGATGCCGATATTAAAATAATGGCTCCTAAACTAACGTTTTGCCCGTGGACCGGGCTTTCTCAAAATAGTGAGGACCTGCAGAAGGTCAGGGCAGGCAGCAACGGTTCGTAGTCAAGGGCAATGGCAAGGGTCTGGATACACAGGCAAAGGACACACGGGAACGCTTTCACTGTCCCAAGGCAACAAGATCCGGCAAGGACAGGAAGGGGGAGTGGGTTTATATAATGTGGAAGTGTTTGGTACTGATTGGGCCAGGCACCAATTAATGGTGCACTGGCCCTTTAAATTTCAGAGAGCCGGCGCGCGCGCGCCCTAGAGAGCGGGGCCGCACGCGCCAGGACAAGACAGCAGGAGGACGGGGCAGGTGAGAAGATTGTGATGCAACCCGCTACGCGGATCGCATTCCAGCTGGAGACAGAGCAGCGCTCCCAGTCAGCGGGCCTGACCGGGGCGCTGCACGCAGAAGAACGCCGCAAGCGCTCCGGGGAGGAGCAGGGACCCGGGGCGCTCGGCGTAACAATCCTGTACTGATCCAGAGTTATATCCTGTATTATATTCCAGAGCTGTACTCACTATTCTGCTGGTGAGGTCACTGTGTACATACATTACATTATTTATCCTGTACTGATCCAGAGTTATATCCTGTATTATATTCCAGAGCTGTACTCACTATTCTGCTGGTGAGGGTCACTGTGTACATACATAACATTACTTATCCTGTACTGATCCTGAGTTATATCCTGTATTATACTCCAGAGCTGTACTCACTATTCTGCTGGTGAGGTCACTGTGTACATACATAACATTACTTATCCTGTACTGATCCTGAGTTATATCCTGTATTATACTCCAGAGCTGTACTCACTATTCTGCTGGTGAGGTCACTGTGTACATACATAACATTACTTATCCTGTACTGATCCTGAGTTATATCCTGTATTATACTCACTATTCTGCTGGTGAGGTCACTGTGTACATACATTACATTACTTATCCTGTACTGATCCTGAGTTATATCCTGTATTATACTCACTATTCTGCTGGTGAGGTCACTGTGTACATACATAACATTACTTATCCTGTACTGATCCTGAGTTATATCCTGTATTATACTCACTATTCTGCTGGTGAGGTCACTGTGTACATACATTACATTACTTATCCTGTACTGATCCTGAGTTATATCCTGTATTATACTCACTATTCTGCTGGTGAGGTCACTGTGTACATACATTACATTACTTATCCTGTACTGATCCTGAGTTATATCCTGTATTATACCCCAGAGCTGTACTCACTATTCTGCTGGTGAGGTCACTGTGTACATACATAACATTACTTATCCTGTACTGATCCTGAGTTATATCCTGTAAATCTTTTATTAGAAAAATCTAAATCATAACAAACACAAAACCAGCACAACTTTGCCATAGCTGAAAACAGCAACATGAAATAACATAAAACCAAACTTTACATTTAAAGTAAAAGAACATAAATCCTGCCTAACCTGCCTGCCCAGTTTTCCTGAAAATACTAGAAACACACCTTACATAACCAAATATATACTCAACTTAAATTACCAAAAAAGAAACATAAAAAGAGCTCTATTTAGCTGTAACTCAAAAACACCCAGACTTGGGAAAAATCACACATTGCAAGCAGAAAACACAACAAGCACTCCCACTACACACCATTATTATTTTTTTTCCCATAATAATAAAAATAATAATACTATGCCACACACATGCACACACATATCCATATCTTTACCTAGACAGAAAGAAAATAAAATCTACAACTCAAAACACCCAAACTTGGGAAATCACGCATACAAACAGAAAACACAAAAAGCACTCCCCCTACACACCATTTAAAAAAATATATAAATAACATTAATAATACTATACCACACGGACACACACATATACATATCTTAACTACATTTCACCTACGAGACCTAGACCAAAGAAAACTAAATCCACAATGGGATACAAAAATACTGTCACGATGCCGGCTGGCAGGTAGTGGATCCTCTGTGCCAGAGAGGAATTGGCGTGGACCGTGCTAGTGGATCGGTTCTAAGCCACTACTGGTTTTCACCAGAGCCCGCCGCAAAGCGGGATGGTCTTGCTGCGGCGGTAGTGACCAGGTCGTATCCACTAGCAACGGCTCAACCTCTCTGGCTGCTGAAGATAGGCGCGGTACAAGGGAGTAGACAGAAGCAAGGTCGGACGTAGCAGAAGGTCGGGGCAGGCAGCAAGGATCGTAGTCAGGGGCAACGGCAGGAGGTCTGGAACACAGGCTAGGAACACACAAGGAACGCTTTCACTGGCACAATGGCAACAAGATCCGGCAAGGAAGTGCAGGGGAAGTGAGGTGATATAGGGAAGTGCACAGGTGAAGACACTAATTGGAATCACTGCGCCAATCAGCGGCGCAGTGGCCCTTTAAATCGCAAAGACCCGGCGCGCGCGCGCCCTAGGGAGCGGGGCCGCGCGCGCCGGGACAGGACCGAGGGAGAGCGAGTCAGGTACGGGAGCCGGGGTGCGCATCGCGAGCGGGCGCTACCCGCATCGCGAATCGCATCCCGGCTGGCAGCGGAATCGCAGCGCCCCGGGTCAGTGGATCTGACCGGAGCGCTGCAGCGGGGAGAGTGAAGCGAGCGCTCCGGGGAGGAGCGGGGACCCGGAGCGCTCGGCGTAACAGTACCCCCCCCCTTGGGTCTCCCCCTCTTCTTAGAGCCTGAGAACCTGAGGAGCAGACTTTTGTCTAGGATGTTGTCCTCAGGTTCCCAGGATCTCTCTTCAGGACCACAACCCTCCCAGTCCACTAAAAAAAAAGTTTTCCCTCTGACCTTTTTGGAAGCTAAGATCTCTTTGACAGAGAAGATGTCCGAGGAGCCGGAAACAGGAGTGGGAGGAACAGATTTGGGAGAAAAACGGTTGAGGATGAGTGGTTTGAGAAGAGAGACGTGAAAGGCATTAGGGATACGAAGAGAAGGAGGAAGAAGAAGTTTATAAGAGACAGGATTAATTTGACACAAAATTTTGAAAGGACCAAGATAGCGTGGTCCCAACTTGTAGCTAGGGACACGGAAGCGGACATATTTAGCGGAGAGCCATACCTTGTCTCCAGGGGAAAAAACGGGAGGAGCTCTTCTTTTCTTATCCGCGAACTTCTTCATGCGTGATGAAGCCTGTAAGAGAGAATTTTGGGTCTCTCTCCATATGATGGAAAGGTCACGAGAAATTTCATCCACAGCGGGCAGACCAGAGGGCAAGGGGGTAGGGAGGGGGGGAAGAGGGTGACGGCCGTACACCACGAAAAATGGGGATTTGGAGGAAGATTCAGAGACCCTGAAGTTATACGAGAATTCGGCCCATGGAAGGAGATCTGCCCAGTCATCCTGGCGGGAGGAAACAAAATGTCGCAAATAATCACCCAAGATCTGGTTAATTCTTTCTACTTGTCCATTGGACTGGGGATGATATGCAGAAGAAAAATTTAATTTAATCTTGAGTTGTTTACAGAGAGCCCTCCAGAATTTAGACACGAATTGGACGCCTCTATCCGAGACAATCTGCGTAGGCAACCCGTGAAGACGAAAAATGTGTACAAAAAATTGTTTAGCCAACTGAGGCGCAGAAGGAAGACCAGGAAGAGGGATGAAATGTGCCATTTTGGAGAATCGATCAACGACCACCCAAATAACAGTGTTGCCACGGGAAGGGGGTAAATCAGTAATAAAATCCATACCAATCAGAGACCAAGGCTGTTCGGGGACAGGCAGGGGATGAAGAAAACCAGCGGGCTTCTGGCGAGGAGTCTTATCCCGGGCACAGATAGTGCAGGCTCGCACAAAGTCCACAACATCCGTCTCCAGAGTCGGCCACCAATAGAAGCGGGAGATGAGTTGCACAGATTTCTTGATGCCCGCATGACCTGCGAGATGGGAGGAGTGACCCCATTTGAGGATTCCGAGGCGTCGGCGTGGAGAAACAAAGGTCTTTCCTGGAGGAGTTTGCCTGATGGAGGCAGGAGAAGTGGAGATCAGGCAGTCAGGTGGAATGATGTGTTGCGGAGAGAGTTCAACTTCTGAGGCATCCGAGGAACGAGAGAGAGCATCGGCCCTAATGTTCTTATCGGCAGGACGAAAGTGAATCTCAAAATTAAATCGGGCAAAGAACAGAGACCACCGGGCCTGGCGAGGATTCAGCCGTTGGGCAGACTGGAGGTAGGAGAGGTTCTTGTGGTCGGTGTAGATAATAACAGGAAAACTTGATCCCTCCAGCAGATGCCTCCATTCCTCAAGTGCTAATTTAATGGCTAGAAGCTCTCGATCCCCGATGGAGTAGTTCCTCTCCGCTGGAGAGAAGGTCCTAGAGAAAAAACCACAAGTGACAGCATGCCCGGAAGAATTTTTTTGTAGAAGAACAGCTCCAGCTCCCACTGAGGAGGCATCAACCTCCAATAGGAAGGGTTTGGAAGGGTCAGGTCTGGAGAGCACGGGAGCCGAAGAAAAGGCAGACTTGAGTCGTTTAAAGGCGTCTTCTGCTTGAGGAGGCCAAGACTTGGGATCAGCATTTTTTTTGGTTAAAGCCACGATAGGAGCCACAACGGTAGAAAAATGTGGAATAAATTGCCTGTAATAATTGGCGAACCCCAAAAAGCGTTGGATAGCACGGAGTCCGGAGGGGCGTGGCCAATCTAAGACGGCAGAGAGTTTGTCTGGATCCATCTGTAGTCCCTGGCCAGAGACCAAATATCCTAGAAAAGGAAGAGATTGGCATTCAAACAGACATTTCTCAATTTTGGCATAGAGTTGATTGTCACGAAGTCTCTGAAGAACCATACGGACATGCTGGCGGTGTTCTTCTAGATTGGCAGAAAAAATTAGGATATCGTCCAGATATACAACAACACAGGAGTATAACAGATCACGAAAAATTTCATTAACAAAGTCTTGGAAGACGGCAGGGGCGTTGCACAGGCCAAAGGGCATGACCAGATACTCAAAGTGTCCATCTCTGGTGTTAAATGCCGTTTTCCACTCATCCCCCTCTCTGATGCGGATGAGGTTATAGGCGCCTCTTAAGTCCAATTTAGTAAAGATGTGGGCACCTTGGAGGCGATCAAAGAGTTCAGAGATGAGGGGTAAGGGGTAGCGGTTCTTAACCGTGATTTTATTAAGACCGCGGTAGTCAATGCAAGGACGTAGGGAGCCATCTTTTTTGGACACAAAGAAAAATCCGGCTCCGGCAGGAGAGGAGGATTTACGGATAAAGCCCTTTTTTAGATTCTCCTGGACGTATTCAGACATGGCAAGAGTCTCTGGGGCAGAGAGAGGATAAATTCTGCCCCGGGGTGGAGTAGTGCCCGGGAGGAGGTCGATAGGACAATCATAAGGCCTGTGAGGAGGTAGAGTCTCAGCTTGTTTTTTGCAGAAAACATCCGCGAAGTCCATATAGGCCTTAGGGAGACCGGTTACTGGAGGAACCACAGAGTTACGGCAAGGGTTACTGGGAACCGGTTTTAGACAGTTCTTGGAACAAGAGGACCCCCAACTCTTGATCTCCCCAGTGGACCAATCCAGGGTTGGGGAATGAAGTTGAAGCCAGGGAAGTCCAAGGAGAATTTCCGAGGTGCAATTGGGGAGGACCAAAAGTTCAATCCTCTCGTGATGAGATCCGATGCTCATAAGAAGGGGCTCCGTGCGGAAACGTATGGTACAGTCCAATCTTTCATTGTTTACACAATTGATGTAAAGGGGTCTGGCGAGACTGGTCACTGGGATGTTGAACTTGTAGACGAGAGAGGCCAAAATAAAATTTCCTGCAGATCCAGAGTCCAAGAAGGCCACAGTAGAGAAGGAGAAGGCAGAGGCAGACATCCGCACAGGCACAGTAAGACGTGGAGAAGCAGAGTAGACATCAAGGACTGTCTCACCTTTGTGCGGAGTCAGCGTACGTCTTTCCAGGCGGGGAGGACGGATAGGACAATCCCTCAGGAAGTGTTCGGTACTAGCACAGTACAGGCAGAGGTTCTCCATACGGCGTCGTGTCCTCTCTTGAGGTGTCAGGCGAGACCGGTCGACCTGCATAGCCTCCACGGCGGGAGGCACAGGAACAGATTGCAGGGGACCAGAGGAGAGAGGAGCCGAGGAGAAGAAACGCCTCGTGCGAACAGAGTCCATATCTTGGCGGAGTTCCTGACGCCTTTCGGAAAAACGCATGTCAATGCGAGTGGCTAGGTGAATAAGTTCATGTAGATTAGCAGGAATTTCTCGTGCGGCCAGAACATCTTTAATGTTGCTGGATAGGCCTTTTTTAAAGGTCGCGCAGAGGGCCTCATTATTCCAGGATAATTCTGAAGCAAGAGTACGGAATTGTACGGCATACTCGCCAACGGAAGAATTACCCTGGACCAGGTTCAACAGGGCAGTCTCAGCAGAAGAGGCTCGGGCAGGTTCCTCAAAGACACTTCGGATTTCCGAGAAGAAGGAGTGTACAGAGGCAGTGACGGGGTCATTGCGGTCCCAGAGCGGTGTGGCCCAAGACAGGGCTTTTCCAGACAGAAGGCTGACTACGAAAGCCACCTTAGACCTTTCAGTGGGAAACAGGTCCGACATCATCTCCAGATGCAGGGAACATTGGGAAAGAAAGCCACGGCAAAACTTAGAGTCCCCATCAAATTTATCCGGCAAGGATAGGCGTAGACCAGGAGCGGCCACTCGCTGCGGAGGAGGTGCAGGAGCCGGCGGAGGAGATGACTGCTGAAGCTGTGGTAGTAACTGCTGTAGCATAACGGTCAGTTGAGACAGCTGTTGGCCTTGTTGCGCTATCTGTTGTGACTGCTGGGCGACCTCCGTGGTAAGGTCAGCGACAACTGGCAGAGGAACTTCAGCGGGATCCATGGCCGGATCTACTGTCACGATGCCGGCTGGCAGGTAGTGGATCCTCTGTGCCAGAGAGGAATTGGCGTGGACCGTGCTAGTGGATCGGTTCTAAGCCACTACTGGTTTTCACCAGAGCCCGCCGCAAAGCGGGATGGTCTTGCTGCGGCGGTAGTGACCAGGTCGTATCCACTAGCAACGGCTCAACCTCTCTGGCTGCTGAAGATAGGCGCGGTACAAGGGAGTAGACAGAAGCAAGGTCGGACGTAGCAGAAGGTCGGGGCAGGCAGCAAGGATCGTAGTCAGGGGCAACGGCAGGAGGTCTGGAACACAGGCTAGGAACACACAAGGAACGCTTTCACTGGCACAATGGCAACAAGATCCGGCAAGGAAGTGCAGGGGAAGTGAGGTGATATAGGGAAGTGCACAGGTGAAGACACTAATTGGAATCACTGCGCCAATCAGCAGCGCAGTGGCCCTTTAAATCGCAAAGACCCGGCGCGCGCGCGCCCTAGGGAGCGGGGCCGCGCGCGCCGGGACAGGACCGAGGGAGAGCGAGTCAGGTACGGGAGCCGGGGTGCGCATCGCGAGCGGGCGCTACCCGCATCGCGAATCGCATCCCGGCTGGCAGCGGAATCGCAGCGCCCCGGGTCAGTGGATCTGACCGGAGCGCTGCAGCGGGGAGAGTGAAGCGAGCGCTCCGGGGAGGAGCGGGGACCCGGAGCGCTCGGCGTAACAAATACGAAAGAAAAATTACTACAAAATTACTATAAAAATAACAACTGGTTCGACTGCCATATCTATCTCTACTATAAACACTATATAAAATAAACAAAAATATAAAATAAACAAAAATATAACATATATTATACATAATATATACATATAAACTATATACACCTATAAATATACAGAAAACACACCTACAAGCACAATAAAACAACCTACTGTCCCTTCACCCACACCACCCGCCCTCCTGTACATGGGTCAGAGTCCATAGAGTTCATAGTCCTTAATGTCCAGTCTACAACTGACCCATGCCAGGTCCACCAAAAGAAACGACCACCACCCACAAATATACCCTCCCAACCTTGAACTCCTCCCAACCCACTTTACCATTACCAGCTTTGTAACATATATAAGCAAACAATACAACCCACTTTAGGCCCAAGTTCGGTGCCTGTAAGTCCTTCATAACCTTAACTTTTGAAAACAAAACAAAAATCTATGGTGCACATGCATTAGCCCCCCACCAGGAAGAAGGATGGCAATCCTGATACATACAAAATTTACATTCTTTCTCTAACTCTACCTCTTACCCTACCATTCTCCCTAAAAAATAAACTGACCCTACTATCACCCCAACCCTGTCCCTACATCACTGTCCCTAACCAAAACAAGGGTACTCTACCAAAAAGTTCTAGTATCTAGGGCATATCAAAACAAAACCCTCTCGATAGGAGAGAAGCCCTACTGGTACCAAGACTGCCATACTCCAAAGTCCTGATCTTCCCGAGGTCACCGGTGATATTCCTACAGACCTCCACCTCGGAGAGGACTTTCTGCTGTGTAGACAGTAAACACTGTGCGTTCCATGTGTAGTATCTAACCTCTAAGCTAACTAAGAAGTGCCCCGGTCTCGGCCACCCAGGGTCCTGAATGCCCCATAAGCCCACTCCGGATAGGTAAGGCCGGCAAGTTGACTCCAGCCGATGAAAGCGCCCACCTGGTTGTAAACCCCTATATTAAAGGGACAATGAAGCAGGAAATGGTCCATGCTTTCCAGCGTGTCCCCGCACTCTTCTCGGGGACATCCCCGGTCATCAGAGTTCCTACACTTCAAATTGTCCCTCACATATAGCTTCCCCTGAAAGCAGCGCCAGGCCAAGTCCCAAAACTTCTGGGGGATCCTTTTCATGTTTAAAAGATACAACCCCACCCTCAGATCCCGACCTGGGCAGTCCCTGAGGGCCAGAGGCTTCTGGAAGTGGGTCAACAGAAGCCATTTGTCAAGGAACTGCCTTGTCTGGGTCCTGATCCCCCACAGAGTCGCCTTCAGAGTCGGGGTAGCGAAGATATCCATGTGGTGTACGGAGGTCCTTCACTTGCCCTCCTCTCTCCAATTCCTGGAAGAGACGCCGAAACCATTCCCTGCAGGAGAGTACCCACGGAGGAGCCCTCTCTGACCAGAGGTTTGCGATGTTGGCTTTCAAGAAGGTGTTCGTAAAGAACACCACAGGGTTTACCATAGATAAACCCCCTAGTCTCCTCGTGCGGTACGTAACCTCCCTCTTGACTAGGTTCATCCTGTTCCCCCATAACAGTTGAAAAAACAGGCTGTAGATCCTAGTATAGTAAGCCTCTGGCAAGATACATAAACTGCCCAGATAGATAAACAAGGGGAGCAGGTACGATTTGATCAGGTGTACCCTTTCCCTGAGGGTCATAGACCAACCCTTCCACTGGTCCACCTTCTGAGTGGCATCCTGGAGCTTACCATCCCAGTTTTTGGTGGGATAATCATCCTGGCCGAATGTGATGCCTAAGACTTTTGCTGATTTTTGGGGCCCTGGAAGGGTGTCCGGGAGATCAAACGTGGGATCCCCCCCTCCCAGCCAGAGACTTTCACACTTATTCCAATTGATCTTAGACCCAGATGCCTCCGAGTAGCGTTCCACCTCCGACATGGTGACATCATCAGCATACGCCACTACTCTCTGGGCAACATCCAGCTCCGCCAGACTCATCCCGACTCCCGCCAACGGCCCACAATCTACCCTTCGGACGAAGGGATTGATTGCGAACACATATAAAAGCGGGCTCAAAGGACAACCTGGCGGACTCCGGACCCCACCTCAAAAGAGCGGCCAGACCACCTGTTCACCAGTGGGAAACTCTCTGCCCCTGCATACAAGATCTTAAGCCAATTCACAAAAGTACTCAGTAAGCCATATCTCAGGAGGACGGACCAGAGGTACTCATGGTTCACCCGATCAAATGCTTTGGCCTGATCCAATGACAGTAAGTACCCCTTCCAGAGACCCGCACTACTCCGCTCCCCTGCCTCCCGGACACCGAGAACAGCACTTAAGGTGCTTCGACCCGGAACAGAGCAGTGCTGAGCCCCCGAAAGGAGCCGGGGTGCAAACTTCACCAAGCGATTAAACAGTATCTTGGCCTGAAGCTTCCTGTCCGCATTGAGAAGAGCTATGGGCCTCCAATTCCCAATACGGCTAGGATCTTTACCCTTTAAGGTAGAGACACTCATTAAATACCTCAGTCTAGAGGGGAGCTAAAGACTCCTTAACCCCTTAAGGACCAAGGACGTACCGGTACGTCCTTGGTCCTGCTCTCCTGATATAACGGCGGGCCCGGCGTCATAGTGAAGCCGGCACCCGCCTCTAATAGCGCGCAACGCCGATCGCGGCTAAAAGCAAAAGTGAAAGTTGCCGGCTAGTTCAGTCGGGCTGTTCGGGATAGCCGCAGCTAATCGCGGCATCCCAAACAGCTTACAGGACAGCGGGAGGGCCCCTACCTGCCTCCTCGCTGTCCGATCGCCGAATGACTGCTCAGTGCCTGAGATCCAGGCATGAGCAGTCATGCGGCAGAATCGTCGATCACTGGTTTCCTATGAGAAACCAGTGATCAATGATGAAGATCAGTGTGTGCAGTGTTGTAGGTCCCTATGGGAGCTATAACACTGCAAAAAAAAAGTGAATAAAGATCATTTAACCCCTTCCCTATTAAAAGTTTGAATCACCCCCCTTTTCCAATAAAAAAAACACAGTGTAAATAAAAATAAACATATATGGTATCACCGCGTGCGGAAATGTCCGAATTATAAAAATATATCATTAATTAAACCGCTCGGTCAATGGTGTGCGCGCAAAAAAATTCCAAAGTCCAAAATAGTGCATTTTTGGTCACTTTTTATATCATTTAAAATATCAATAAGTCCTATCAATGCAAAAATGGTACCGTTAAAAACTTCAGATCACGGCACAAAAAATGAGCCCTCATACCGCCCCATACACAGAAAAATAAAAAAGTTATAGGGGTCAGAAGATGACAATTTTAAACGTATTGTCACGATTCGGCTAGCTGGTTGTGGATCCTCTGTGTCAGCGAGGGATTGGCGTGGACCGTGCCGGTGGACCGGTTCTAAGATGCTACTGGTATTCACCAGAGCCCGCCGCAAAGCGGGATGGTCTTGCTGCGGTGGTAGCAACCAGGTCGTATCCACTGGCAACGGCTCAACCTCGCTGATTGCTGAGAAGGCATGGGACAGAAGGACTAGGCAGAGACAAGGTCAGACGTAGCAGAAGGTCGGGGCAGGCGGCAAGGTTCGTAGTCAATATGGAAATAGCAGGAGGTCAGGAACACAGTATGGGTAAACACAGTAATAGCTTTCTCAAGGCACTAAGGCAACAAGATCCGGCAAGGAAGTGCAGGGGAAGTGAGATCATATAGCCAGGGAGCAGGTGGAAACTAATTAGGTAGATTGGGCCAGGCACCATCATTGGTGCACTGGCCCTTTAAATCTCAGAGAGCTGGCGCGCGCGCCCTAGAGAGCAGAGCCGCGCGCGCCAGAGCATGACAGCCGGGGACCGGGACAGGTGAGTGACTTGGGATGCGATTCGCGAGCGGGCGCGTCCCGCTATGCGAATCGCATCCCCGCCGGCAATGTCAGTGCAGCGCTCCCGGTCAGCGGGTCTGACCGGGGCGCTGCAGGGAGAGAAACGCCGCGAGCGCTTCGGGGAGGAGCAGGGACCCGGAGCGCTCGGCGTAACAGTACCCCCCCCCCTTAGGTCTCCCCATCTTTTTGTCGGGATGTCGCTCCACACAGGACGAGGACATCGGGAGCGACTGTAGAGTCTCCCTCCGGGGGACAGCGAAGTCCTGGGTATGCCCATGCACGGCAGACAGTCCAGAAGGAGTGGGAATGGGGAGGGGGGGCAGAGGGTGAGGCTTGGCACGGGGCAGAGTGTCACCAGGACGGGGGCTATGAGGAGGCACGGCACAGTCCTGATAGGCCTTGGGGAGATCAGGCACAGGAGGAGACACAGAGGCTCGACAGACGGGGCTGGGAGCGGAAGTGAGGCATTTCTTGAGGCAAGCAGGACCCCAATTCTTGATCTCCCCGGTGGTCCAGTCAAGGGTGGGAGAATGATGCTGGAGCCATGGCAGACCGAGGAGGACTTCAGAGGTGCAGTTGGACAAAACCAAAAATTCAATTTTCTCGAGATGCGGTCTAATGTTCATAAGCAGGGGCTCTGTGCGGTAACGCACAGTGCAGTGCAACTTGACTCCGTTGACCGAAGAAATGTAGAGCGGCTTGATGAGACAGGTCACCGGGATGCAGTACCTATCAAGAAAAGAGGCCAGAATAAAATTTCCAGAAGAACCAGAGTCCAAGACGGCCACGGCAGAGAAGGAGGAGTTGGCAGAAGGAGAAATCCGTACAGGCACAGAGAGACATGGAGAAGCAGACTCCGTACCCAGAGACGCCAGACCCACGTGAGCTGGGTGCGTGCGTGCATTTTCCAGACGTGGAGGACGAATAGGGCAATCCACCAAGAAATGTTCGGTACTAGCGCAGTACAGACATAGATTTTTATCCCTACGGCGAGACCTCTCTTCAAGAGTCAGCCGAGACCGATCCACTTGCATAGGCTCCTCGGCGGGAGGCACAGGGGTAGATTGCAAGGGATACCGTGAGAGAGGTGCCCAGGGATTAAGGTCTTTTTCCTGGCGGAGTTCCTGGTGTCTTTCCGAAAAAACGCATGTCAATGCGGGTGGCCAAATGGATAAGTTCATGCAGGTTGGCAGGAATCTCTCGTGCGGCCAGCACATCTTTGATGTTACTGGATAGGCCTTTTTTAAAGGTCGCGCAGAGGGCCTCGTTGTTCCAAGATAATTCGGAAGCGAGAGTACGAAATCGGATGGCGTACTCGCCTACTGAAGAATTACCCTGGACCAGGTTCAGCAGGGCAGTCTCGGCAGAAGAAGCTCGGGCTGGTTCCTCGAAGACACTGCGAACCTCAGAGAAGAAGGAGTGTACAGTGGCAGTGACAGGGTCATCAAAGTCCCAGAGCGGTGTGGCCCAAGACAAAGCCTTCCCAGACAGGAGACTAACCACGAAAGCCACCTTCGACCGTTCTGTAGGAAATTGGTCCGACAACATCTCCAAATGTAGGGAACATTGTGACAGAAAACCACGGCAGAGTCTAGAGTCCCCATCAAATTTGTCCGGCAGGGACAAGCGGAGGTTAGGAGCGGCCACTCGCTGCGGAGGAGGTGCAGGAGCCGGCGGAGGAGATGGTTGTTGCTGTTGCAGCTGCTGTAGCTGTGACTGAAGTTGCTGTAGCTGTGGCTGAAGTTGCTGAAGCTGTGACTGAAGTTGCTGTGTCATGGTGGTCAAGTACGACAGCTGGTGTTCTTGTTGGGCGATCTGTCGGGATTGCTGGGCGACCAGTGTGCATATATCAGCGATACTTGGCAGCGGCACGTCAGTGGGATCCATGGCCGGATCTACTGTCACGATTCGGCTAGCTGGTTGTGGATCCTCTGTGTCAGCGAGGGATTGGCGTGGACTGTGCCGGTGGACCGGTTCTAAGATGCTACTGGTATTCACCAGAACCCGCCGCAAAGCGGGATGGTCTTGCTGCGGCGGTAGCAACCAGGTTGTATCCACTGGCAACGGCTCAACCTCGCTGATTGCTGAGAAGGCGTGGGACAGAAGGACTAGGCAGAGACAAGGTCAGACGTAGCAGAAGGTCGGGGCAGGCGGCAAGGTTCGTAGTCAATATGGAAATAGCAGGAGGTCAGGAACACAGTAATGGTAAACACAGTAATAGCTTTCTCAAGGCACTAAGGCAACAAGATCCGGGAAGGAAGTGCAGGGGAAGTGAAATCATATAGCCAGGGAGCAGGTGGAAACTAATTAGGTAGATTGGTGCACTGGCCCTTTAAATCTCAGAGAGCTGGTGCGCGCGCGCGCCCTAGAGAGCGGTGCCGCGCGCGCCAGAGCATGACAGCCGGGGACCGGGACAGGTGAGTGACTTGGGATGCGATTTGCGAGCGGGCGCGTCCCGGGTCTGACCGGGGCGCTGCAGGGAGAGAAACGCCGCGAGCGCTTCGGGGAGGAGCAGGGACCCGGAGCGCTCGGCGTAACACGTATTAATTTTCATATATCAAATCTATATAAGTAGGGGATCATTTTAATCGTATGGACCTACAGAATAAAGAAAAGGTGTCATTTTTACCGAAAAATGTACTACGTAAAAACGGAAGCCCCCAAAAGTTACAAAACAGCGTTTTTTATTTTTTCAATTTTGTCGCACAATGATTTTTTTTTCTGTTTCACCGTAGATTTTTGGGCAAAATGACTGATGTCATTACAAAGTAGAATTGGTGCCAGCAAAAAATGAGCCATAATACGGATTTTTAGGTGCAAAGGAAAGGAGCAAAAAGGGCTTAAGGGGTTAAAGGGGTACTCCACTGGAAAACATTTTTTTTTTTAAATCAGCTGTTGACAGAAAGTTAAACAGATTTGTAAATTACTTCTATTAAAAAAATCTTAATCCTTCCAGTACTTATCAGGTGCTGTTATGATCCATAGGAAGTTCTTTTCTTTTTGAATTTCCTTTCTGCCTGACCACTGTGCTCTCTGCTGACACCTCTGTCCATTTTATGAACTGTCCAGAGCAGGAGAGGTTTTCTATGGGTATTTGCTCCTGCTCTGGACAGTTCCTAAAATGGACAGAGGTGTCAGCAGAGAGCACTGTGGTCAGACAGAAAGGAAATTCAAAATGAAAAGATCTTCCTGTGGATCATACAGCAGCTGATAAGAACTGGAAGGATTTTTTAATAGAAGTAATTTACAAATCTGTTGAACATTCTGGCACCAGTTGATAAAAAAAAAAAAAAAAAAATGTTTTTCAGTGGAGTACCCCTTTAACCCTTTAAGGACAAAGCCCATTTTGGCCTTAAGGACCGGAGCGTTTTTTGCACATCTGACCACTGTCACTTTAAACATTAATAACTCTGGAATGCTTTTACTTATCATTCTGATTCCGAGATTGTTTTTTCGTGACATATTCTACTTTAACATGGTGGTAAAATTTTATGGTAACTTGCATCCTTTCCTTGTGAAAAATCCCAAAATTTGATGAAAAATTTAGCATTTTTCTAACTTTGAAGCTTTCTGCTTGTAAGGAAAATGGATATTACAAAAAAAAAATTTTTATTCACATATACAATATGTCTACTTTATGTTTGCATCATAAAATTTACGAGTTTTTACTTTTGGAAGACACCAGAGGGCTTCAAAGTTCAGCAGCAATTTTCCAATTTTTCTAAGATTTTCAAACTCACAATTTTTCATGGACCAGTTCAGGTTTGAAGTGGATTTGCAGGGTCTTCATATTAGAAATACCACATAAATGACCCCATTATAAAAACTGCACCCGCCAAAGTATTCAAAATGACATTCAGTCAGTGTATTAACCCTTTAGGTGTTTCACAGGAATAGCAGCAAAGTGAAGGAGAAAATTCTAAATCTTCATTTTTTACACTCACATGTTCTTGTAGACCCAATTTTTGAATTTTTGCAAGTGGTAAAAGGAGAAAATTTTTACTTGTATTTTTAGCCCAATTTCTCTCGAGTAAGCACATACCTCATATGTCTATGTAAAGTGTTCGGCGGGCGCAGTAGAGGGCTCAGAAGGGGCGACAAGGGGATTTTGGAGAGAACATTTTTCAGAAATGGTTTTTGGGGGCTTGTTGCATTTAGGAAGCCCCTAGGGTGTCAAAACAGCAAAAAAAAAAAAAAACTGATGGCACACCATTTTGGAAACTAGACCCCTCGGGATAAAGTGAGCCTGAATACCCCACAGGTGTTTCATGACTTTTGCAAATGTAAAAAAAAAAAAATTGACCTAAAATGCTTGTTTTCCCAAAAATTTTACATTTTTAAAAAGAGTAATAGCAGAAAATACCCCCAAAAATTTGAAGCCCAATTTCTCCCGATTCAGAAAACACCCCATATGGGGGTGAAAAGTGCTCTGCTGGCGCACTACAGGTCTCAGAAGAGAAGGAGTCACATTTGGCTTTTTGAAAGCAAATTTTGCTCTGGGGGCATGCCGCATTTAGGAAGCCCCTATAGTGCCAGGACAGCAAAAAAAACACATGGCATACCATTTTGGAAACTAGACCTCTCGGGGAACGTAACAAGGGGTTAAGTGAAGCTTTATACCCCACATGTGTTTCACGACTTTTGCATATGTAAAAAAAAAAAAAATTTTACCTAAAATGCTTGTTTTCCCAAAAAATTTACATTTTTTAAAAGGGTAAAAGCAGAAAATATCCCCCAAAATTTGTAACACACTTTCTCCTGAGTACGGCGATACCCCATATGTGGCCTTGAAATACGACAGGGCTCTAAAGTGAGAGCGCCATATGCATTTGAGGCCTGAATTAGGAATTTGCATAGGGGTGGACATAGGGGTATTCTACGCCTGTGATTCCCAAATAGGGTGCCTCCAGCTGTTGTAAAACTCCCAGCATGCCTGGACAGTCAGTGGCTGTCTGGTAATACTGGGAGTAGTTGTTTTGCAACAGCTGGAGGCTCCGTTTTGGAAACAGCGGCGTACCAGATGTTTTTCATTTTTATTGGGGAGGGGAGGGGGGCTGTGTAGGGGTATGTGTATATGTAGTGTTTTTTACTTTTTATTTTATTTTGTGTTAGTGTAGTGTAGTGTTTTTATGGTACAGTCACACGGGCGGGGGTTCACAGTAGTTTCTCGCTGGCAGTTTGAGCTGCGGCAGAAAATTTGCCGCAGCTCAAACTTGCAGCCGGATACTTAGGCTCCTTTCACACTATGCATGCAGTAATTTTTCCGCCACGATGTCCCGTCACTGTATAACGCCCGTAATGAATTACGGGCATATACAGGTGCAAATGCCAGTTACAAAACCCCATAGGCTGCAATGCAATTTAGTCACGGCCGTCAGGGGTTTTGTAACGGCAGTGACGGAACATGTGACGGAAGTTTGTAAACGGAGAAATTCATAGTGTGAAAGGAGCCTGACTGTAAACCTCCACCCATGTGAGTGTACCCTGTACGTTCACATTGGGGGGGGGGGGGGGGGGGGGAATATCCAGCTGTTGCAAAACTACAACTCCCAGCATGCTCTGACAGACTGTACATGCTGAGAGTTATATTTTTGCAACAGCTGTAGGCACACTGGTTGTGTATCACTGAGTTGGTTACCTAACTCAGTGTTTCACAACCAATGTGCCTCCAGCTGTTGCAAAACTACAACTCCCAGCATGTACGGGAGTTGCAACAGCTGGAGGCACACCGGTTGTGAAACACTGAGTTAGGTAAAAAAAAAAATCTGAGTTTCACAACCAGTGTGCCTTCAGCTGTTGCAAAACTACAACTCTCAGCAGTCACCGACAGCCAACGGGCATGCTGGGAGTTGTAGTTATGCAACCAGCAGATGCACCACTACAACTCCCAGCATGCAGTTTAGCTGTTTGTGCAAGCTGGGAGTTGTAGTTATACAACAGCTGAAGGTTCACTTTTCCATAGAAAAAATGTGCCTCCAGCTGTTGTAAAACTATAAGTCCCAGCATGCCCATAAGGGAATGCTGGGAGTTGTGGTGGTGTACCTCCTGCTGTTGCATAACTACAGCTCCCAGCATGCCCTTTTTGCATGCTGGGAGCTGTTGCTAAGCAACAGCAGGAGGCTGTCACTCATCTCCTACTACTGCAAACCGCCGCATACAGCCAGTCCCTCGCCGCCGCCGCTGCTCCAGGGGCCCCGATCCTAACAGGGGCGCCGGGGATCGGGGTCCCCAGCTGCCGGGGTCCACATCCCGCACCCGCTCACGTGCTCCGGAAGAGGGGCAGAGCGGGTTGCGGGAGTGACACCCGCAGCAGGTGCCCTGATTGGTCGGCCGGTAAACCGGCCGACGAATCAGGGCGATCGTGAGGTGGCACCAGTGCCACCTCACCCCTGCAGACACCCCGTCAGAGACGGCCCCGAACAGCCAGTAATTCTAGGTCACCGGGTCACTGGAGACCCGATCGACCCAGAATCGCCGCAGATCGCTGGGCTGAATTGTCCAGCGATCTGCGGCCATCGCCGACATGGGGGGGCATAATGACCCCCCTGGGCGATATGCCGCGATGCCTGCTGAACGATTTCAGCAGGCATCGGGCTCCGGTCCCCAACCGGCTACCAGTGGGGACCGGATTTCCCACGGGCGTATGGATACGCCCTCGGTCTTTAAGGACTCGGAATGCAGGGCGTATCCATACACCCTGTGTCCTGAAGAGGTTAAAGGTCCTGTACCACTTGGATGTTAAAGGGGTTATCCAGGAAAAAACTATTTTTTTGTATATCAACTGGCTCCAGAAAGCTAAACAGATTTGTAAATTATTTCTATTAAAAAAATCTTAATCCTTTCAGTACTTATGAGCTGCTGAAGTTGAGTTGTTCTTTCCTGTATAAGTGCTCTCTGATGACACCTGTCTCGGGAACCGCCCAGTTTAGAAGCAAATCCCCATAGCAAACCTCTTCTACAAGCAGAGATGTCAGCAGAGAGCACTGTTGCCAGACAGATAAGAACAACTCAACTTTGGCAGCTGATAATTATTGGAAGGATCAAGATTTTTTAACAGAAGTAATTTACAAATCTGTATAACTTTCTGGAGCCAGTTGATATGAATTTTTTTTTTTTCCTGGAATACCCCTTTTAAGCCATCCGGACCTGGCGAGCACTGTGGCCAGACTGGAAAAAAATACACATTCAGCAGCTGATAAGTACTGGAAGGAATAAGATTTTTTAATAGAAGTAATTTACAAATCTGTTTAACTTGCTGGCACCAGTTGATTTAAAATAAATTGTTTTCAACCGGAGTAACCCTTTAAAAGGGTACTCCGCCCCTAGACATCTTATCCCCTATCCAAAGGATAGGGGATAAGATGTCAGATCGCCGCGGTCCCGCTGCTGGGGACCCCCTGGGATCGCTGCTGTGGCACTGCAAACATCATTACTGCACAGAGCGAGTTCGCTCTGTGCGTAATGACGGGCGATACAGGGGACAGAGCAGCGTGACGTCATGGCTCCGCCCCTCGTGACATCACGTCCCCGTCCCCTTAATGCAAGTCTATGGCAGGGGGCGTGACGACCGCCTCGCCCCCTCCCATAGACTTGTATTGAAAGGGGAGGAGCCGTGACGTAACGATGCTCCGTCCCCTGTATCGCCCGTCATTACGTGCAGAGCGTACTCGCTCTGTGCTGTAATGATAGCGCAGTGCTGCAGCGGGGATCCTGGGGCTCCCCAGCAGCGGCACCGCGGCGATCTGACATCTTATCCCCTATCCTTTGGATAGGGGATAAGATGTCTAGGGGCGGAATACCCCTTTAAGTATCCAAACTTGAGAAACCAATCACTAAGTATATACAAAAAAAATATATGTTGTATTATTCCATACACATAACATAAATAGCATAAACAAAGGAAAGGCAATAGGACTACACAGACATAAACAATGATAAGGTGCTCAACATGGAGAGAATAAATACAGGTATAGCGGCTTTGTAGAGTGGAGTATACAGTCACAGGAAGAGAAAATATATATAATAATAATAAAATAAAAGGTTCAAAGGGCTTTGCCAGGGGGCGCGCAGGAAGCCCTTGAGCGCAATGTCCATCTGGGAATGTAGGTGCGGGGTTAGGCTGTTCACCTTGCAGGTCATTCATACTGGTTTTTCTTGTACTTTTTCTATGTCATTATGTGTATTTGTTTATAGATGTAGATGTCCAGTTTTCTTTTTATTAGCCTTTATCTGTATGGTCTCCTCTTCCTGTGACTGTCTCCTCCGCTCTGCAATGCTGCTATACCTGTATTTATTCTCTCCAGGCTGAGCACTAGAGATGAGCGAACTTACAGTAAATTCGATTCGTCACGAACTTCTCGGCTCGGCAGTTGATGACTTTTCCTGCGTAAATTAGTTCAGCTTTCCGGTGCTCCGGTGGGCTGGAAAAGGTGGATACAGTCCTAGGAGACTCTTTCCTAGGAATGTATCCACCTTTTCCAGCCCACCGGAGCACCAGAAAGCTGAACTAATTTATGCAGGATAAGGCATCAACTGCCGAGCCGAGAAGTTCGTGACGAATCGAATTTACTGTAAGTTCGCTCATCTCTACTGAGCACCAAAGGATAGGGGATAAGATGCCTGATCGCGGGGGTCCTGCCGCTGGGGACCTCCGCGATCTCTCTGCTGTACCCAGCGTTTGTTTAGAGCAGTGGTCTCCAACGTGCGGACCTCCAGATGTTGCAAAACTACAACTCCCAGCATGCCCGGACAGCCAACGGCTGTCCGGGCATGCTGGGAGTTGTAGTTTTGCAACATCTGGAGGTCAGCAGGTTGAAGACCACTGGTTTAGAGTATCGGGTGATGTCACAGTCAGTCTATGGGAGGGGGTATGACCGTGACGTCACGCATCGCCAGTCATCCGGCACGGAGCTTAGTCCACTCCATGCACCGGATGTTTATATATATCAACTGGATCCAAAAAGTTAAACAGATTTGTAAATTACTTCTATTAAAAAAATCTTAATCCTTTCAATAATTATCAGCTGCTGAAGTTGAGTTGTTGTTTTCTGTCTGGCAACAGTGCTCTCTGCTGACATCTCTGCTTGTCTCGGGAACTGCACAGAGTAGAAGAGGTTTACTATGGGGATTTGCTTCTAAACTGGGCAGTTCCCGAGACACATGTCATCAGAGAGCACTTAGACAGAAAAGAACAACTCAACTTCAGCAGCTCATAAGTACTGAAAGGATTAAGATTTTTTAATAGAAGTCATTTACAAATCTGTTTAACTTTCTGGAACCAGTTGATATATATAAAAAAAATAAGTTTTTTTCCTGGATAACCCTTTTAATATCTTAATAGTTTGGACATTTATGCACGCGCCAATACCAAATACATTTATTGAGGGTTTTTTTTTTAACACTTTTTGGGTATAATGGGAAAAAGGGGCGATTTTAATTTTTAAATAAATGATCTTTTCTTATTGTTTTTGTTACAGGGATAATATGAGCTATATAATACCCTCCTGCGTGATGAGTTTCTAAATACTCTTTTACGCTTTTAGGGTACGTTCACACGAGCGGATTTTCGCAGCGGATTTCACAGCGGATGCGCTGGTGAGGGCCCACTCTATGTTGTCTTTACATGTGCCTGCTCGTAGCTGCGTATTATGCCGCTACCAGCAGACATACTGCGATGTGCGAGTCGCAAAATACTCGCACATTGCGGGAGCTCTCTGCCTAGCTCAGAGCAGGGAGAGTGGCTGCGATGTGCTAGTACGCCGCACACATCGCTGCAGGGTGTCTGCCTGTCACGTCGTATTGCCGCTATGAGCAGACACATGTAAAGACAGCATAGAGAGGGCCTTCACCAGCGGATCCGCAGCGTAAAATACGCTGTAAATCCGCTCGTGTGAACCTACCCTTAGTCTGCAAACTGACTAAGGCTGGGTTCACACCACGTTTTGTACTTACGGTTCCCATATACGGCTGGGAGGAGGGGGGCAGGGCTTAATCGTGGCGCCCGCACTCGCCGTATAGGGGAACCGTATTTAATGCATGTCTATGAGCCGACCGGAGTGAACCGAAGCCTCCGGGTGCTGCGTTTTCGTCCGTATGCGGTTTCCCGACTGCAGGCAAAAACGTGGGTTGGTGTCACCCGATGCGGTAAAAAAACGGTGTCACCCCATATACTCCCCTCCCCCCAAAGTAACTTTTTTAGCCTGTTGTGAAGGACGTCAGTGGTGTAACAAGTTGAGGAAAATTATTTCCATTATAATAATCATATATACCAATTGCCACAAAATGGGACCGCGCTAAAGATGTTTTTACCATGTAAAGCTACATCTTCCAGTATGACCTAAGCATTGGTGAGGGGATGCTGGGAGTTGTTGATTTACCCATCATTACTGCAGAACTTACAGGTGCCTCCAGCTCTGATGGGACATAGTGAGGAGAATACACAATGATATCAGTGACGTCTTCTCTATAGTGAGGAGAATACACAATGAAATCAGTGATTACAGGTGACGTCTTCTCTATAGTGAGGAGAATACACAATGATATCAGTAATTACAGGTGATGTCTTCTATATAGTGAGGAGAATACACAATATAATTGACCACAGGTGACGTCTTCTCTATAGTGAGGAGAATACACAATATAATTGACCACAGGTGACGTCTTCTCTATAGTGAGGAGAATACACAATTATATCAGTGACATCTTCTCTATAGTGAGGAGAATACACAATTATATCAGTGACATCTTCTCTATAGTGAGGAGAATACACAATGATATCAGAGACGTCTTCTCTATAGTGAGGAGAATACACAATGATATCAGTGACTACAGGTGATGTCTTCTCTATAGTGAGGAGAATACACAATGATATAAGTGACTACAGGTGATGTCTTCTCTATAGTGAGGAGAATACACAATGATATCAGTGATTACAGGTGACGTCTTCTCTATAGTGAGGAGAATACACAATGATATCAGTAATTACAGGTGACATCTTCTCCATAGTGAAGAGAATACACAATGATATCAGTGACTACAGGTGATGTCTTCTCTATAGTGAGGAGAATACACAATGATATCAGTGATTACAGGTGACGTCTTCTCTATAGTGAGGAGAATACACAATGATATCAGTGATTACAGGTGACGTCTTCTCTATAGTGAGGAGAATACACAATGATATCAGTGACTACAGGTGACGTCTTCTCTATAGTGAGGAGAATACACAATGATATCAGTGACTACAGGTGACGTCTTCTCTATAGTGAGGAGAATACACAATGATATCAGTGATTACAGGTGACGTCTTCTCTATAGTGAGGAGAATACACAATGATATCAGTGACTACAGGTGACGTCTTCTCTATAGTGAGGAGAATACACAATGATATCAGTGACTACAGGTGACATCTTCTCTATAGTGAGGAGAATACACAATGATATCAGTGACTACAGGTGACGTCTTCTCTATAGTGAGGAGAATACACAATAATATCAGTGACTACAGGTGACGTCTTCTCTGTAGTGAGGAGAATACACAATGATATCAGTGACTAGTGATGAGCTGCATTTGCCATATTCGAATTTGCGATATTTCACAAATATATGGATGAATATTCGTCCTATATTTGCAAAATTTGCATATTCGATATTTTTGCGGTTATGTTCGCTATCTACCTGCCTAGCTGGCTATCTATCTACCAAACTAAGTGGCAACCTAGTTACCTACCTATCTAGTTATCTACCTACCTGGGTTCTTGCCGACCTGACTACCTTCCTACCTGGCTATTTATCTACCTACCTACATGTCTTCATGCCTACCTGTCTAGCTACCTACCTGTCTAGCTACCAAAGTACCTGGTAACATAGCTACCTGCCTATATATCTACCTACCTGGCAACCTAACTGCCTACCTACTTGGCTGTCTTCCTACCTACCTGTTTAGCTATCTACCAATCTACCTGGCTAGCAATCCACCTAGCTACTAAGCTACCTGGCTACCAACCTAGCTACCTACCTACCTGGCTACCAACCTATCTACCTACCTACCAGAATATTTATTTGGGGGGGAGGGTCTGGTGTAGATGCCAAACTTTGTCCTGGGGGCCATGGGACTCTAGTGAGCCCCTTTTTCAGGTGGTACAGTATATGACAGGCTTGTGTTAATTAATGTCTTCACATACAGAATGAGAATCTGCTGACAAGGTGAGGAGCCAAATATATCAGTGCGCCAGACTCTGCAGAGGGAAGTCACGGCTGTCTGGACCAGATGAAAAGGAAAAAAAAGACTACAGAGAAGACTGAGTGAGTCACTTATACCATTATGTAGTCTCCTGACTGTTTCCCATTAGTGCTGTAATCACTGATATCTATGTGCGGTCGGGGTCGGGGGTCGTTGGGGGGTAGAGGGGCCCAGGGCAATTTTTTGCATCGGGGCCCTGTGGTTTCCAGCTACGTCCCTGCAGATAACTGCCTTTTACTGAGCAGGGTGAAAATGTTATAACATGCAGACAGTATGGTGCAGAGTGGAGAGGGTGCAGTGTAACTCTTTGGGAGCCCTGTTGCCTTGCTGGGACTTATGGTGCTTTTCACCCACTGAATGAATACTGTCTTGATATGAGACTGAAGACTCTCCAGGCAGCTAGGGTCCTGACAAGGTCCTGCGACTTTCTCCGCCAGGGCTTGACTTTCCGCTGTATGTGGGATCATTGCAGAATGGCCGGATAGGATGGATATAGATGAGTGCTACGAGTAATGTTTAGGCCTCATGCAACCACACTAGGTGTATTCTATCCCGCAAATATCACCAAAAATCGCTTACAAATTATATGATAGTGCTAAAACTTAACTTTTAATATTCCAGGGAATAAAATATATTAATACTTATTGCACTGCTAGTGAAACTGTCAGCATCTAAAACGAGCTAATGATTCACCATGTAGCAAATATACCAAATAAAAGCGTATAATACACCATATTGAGTGTTGTCATTGAGGATTGAGAAGAGATTTGTTCTCGACTTCCCTCAGAGCTTCTCCCCATACACCTCACTCCTTTACCACACTTGAACTAAACTACTCCCCCACTTCTCTATATATACCTGACAATTTATGGGTTCCCATTGGGTGGGCAGGGTCACATGGGTCTATACTGCTCCTCTGCTCTTAAAGGTATAACACATATAAATAACATATTTTACAGTGTACATAAGAAATATAATAAACATTTGATAAAGTGCTCAAACATATTGTAAGGACACACAGCTGTAGGCAGGTCACACACGGAGGTAGTGGATCCGCTGGACCTGTGTGGCAGATGACATGGGCCATGCCAGGGAGCTTTGGCACAGCTCGACCACACAGGCGGCTGAGGTGATGCGAGGCAAAGGAGGGATTATACAAGACATGGTCAGGATAGCAGGAGGTCAGGGCTGGCGGCAGTGGAGTGAGGTCAGGAATGAAGCTGAGGGTCAAGACACGGCAGAGAAACACAGAACACACTTTCACTAAGGCATAAGGCAACAAAGATCCGGCAAAAGTCAGGGGGAGGTGCACACACTTATAGTGAAGGAACCGGTGTAAACACTAATTAGGACGTACTGGCCGTTTAAATCACAGAGCTCTGGTGCGCGCGCCCTAGGAGGCGGGGTCACGCGCTGGCACTGCAAGAGAACCGGAGGGACAGAAGGAGGCAGAGGTGAGTGACGGGCTGGGACTCACATGCGGGCGCGTCCCGCAATGCGAATCCCAGCCCCACCGGCAGGGACTGACAGAGAAGGGGGAGCGCTCATGGCCAGTGTGTCTGGCCGGAGCGCTAATTGTAACACATATTAAATAGAATGGACAGTCTCTTAGTGGACCCAACACCTGTTTCGCAGGTCTGCTCGAGGAATGCCTCAGCCCACATTTGAATTTCCAAAGTATAGGGGATAAGATGTCTGATCGCGGGGTCCCGCCGCTGGGGACCTCACGATCTCCCTGCTGCACCCAGCATTCGTTTAGATCATCGGGTGCAGTGCCGGTGTGAGGTGGTTTTTTGCGCCCCCGTAGATCCATGCGTCCGCTCCTCCCCCAGCTCTCCGAACATTTCCGAAGCTAGAGCTGGGGCAAGGGGAGGGAGGAGGTACACGCCCCCTCCCTCATCTCCCCTCCCTGAGCTCGGCTGGATGCAGATCTCTACGGCACGCCCCCTCCCTGAGGACATAGATCGCCACGGCAGGTCCCCTCCCTCATCTCCCTGAGCTGAGGACGTAGAGCAGTGTTCCCAATGAGCTATATGTGGAGAGGGGGACAAACTGTACAGGCTAAAGGAGGACATACTGTACGGGCTAAAGGGGGACATACTGTATGGGCTAAAGGGGGACATACTGTACGGGCTAAAGGGGGACATACTGTACGGGCTAAAGGAGGACATACTGTACGGGCTAAAGGAGGACATACTGCACGGGCTAAAGGGGGACATACTGCATGGGCTAAAGGAGGACATACTGTACGGGCTAAAGGGGGACATACTGTACGGGCTAAAGGGGGACATACTGTACGGGCTAAAGGGGGACATACTGTACGGGCTAAAGGAGGACATACTGTACGGGCTAAAGGAGGACATACTGTACGGGCTAAAGGAGGACATACTGCATGGGCTAAAGGGGGACATACTGTACGGGCTCTTTAGCCCATGCAGTATGTCCTCCTTTAGCCTGTACAGTTTGTCCCCCTTTAGCTCGTGCAGTATGTCCCCCTTTACACATAGAGCTCATTGGGAGCACTGCTCTACGTCCTCAGCTTGGGGAGATGAGGGTGGAGACCTGCCGTGGCGATCTATGTCCTCAGGGAGGGGGCGTGCCGTAGAGATCTGCGTCCAGCCGAGCTCAGGGAGGGGAGATGAGGGAGGGGGCGTGTACCTCCTCCCTCCCCTTGCCCCAGCTCTAGCTTTGGAAATGTTCGGAGAGCTGGGGGAGGAGCGGACGCATGGATCTACGGGGGCGCAAAAAAACACCTCACACCGGAGGCTTGTGACGTCCCGGCCGCACCCTACTGGTGACGTCACAGCCATGCCCCCTCAATGCAAGTCCATGGGAGGGGGTGTGACAGCCATCACGCCCCCTCCCATAGGCTTGCATTGAGGGGGCGTGGCTGTGATGTCACGAGCAGGGCGCGGCCATGTCGTCACAAGCCTCCGCCCTGCATGGCTAGTCATCCGGCACGGAGTGAAGTTCGCTCCGTGCACCAGATGTCTGGGGTGCCGCAGCCGAGATCGCGGGGGTCCCCAGCGGCGGGACCCCTGCGATCAGATATCTTATCCCCTATCCTTTGAATAGGGGATAAGATGTCTAGGGGCGGAGTACTCCTTTAAGGCTTGGTTTCATTCATAATATCTTTGCGGAAATCCCTATTGCATGTTTTCACATAATTTGTATTTATGTTGAACTGTTGAAGTCTTTGCTGCCATCTTGTGTTTAATTTTGAATACTGCTGTGTACTAGGACAATATACTCCCATCTTGTGGGCAAATTTAGGTATTGCTGTGACTTCATTTGGTATAAGGATATTGTATTGACCTGTATATTGCATCCTATTTAATAATTCTATATTTTAATTAATAAATTGTACATCTATTTTTGCATATTTTATTGCTGGTTATTTTTTTATGAAACGGTTTTCCTATCTTCCAAATCTCAAAGATTAGTAAAGGTATTTATTTTGTCAACCTTTGGGGATCTCACTTGTTTATCTTTTTTTTTTCTTTTATCTACAATGCTCATATTTTTATTTTTGAGATATAACGTTAATTACTTAATCTTTGTCGCACATAAATTATACAACATCATTTACATATTAAACCCAATAAAAAGGTACCAGTGTTACTTCTTAATCAAACATGAATAGATTGTATTGAGAGTAATTACACATACAAGTAGGCACGTCAAGATAACAACTACAGAGGACAAGGTGATGGTATCAGAGGATACAATGAAAGGGGTACTCCACTTGAAAACATTTTTTTTAATCGACTGGTGGCAAAAAGTTAAACAGATTTGTAAATTACTTAAAAATCTTATTCCTTCCAGTACTTATCAGCTGTTGTATGCTCCACAGGAAGTACTTTTCTTTTTTAATTTCTGTCTGACCACAGTGCTCTCTGCTGACACCTCTGTCCATGTCAGGAACTTTCCAGAGTAGGAGAAAATCACCATAGCAAACATATGCTGCTCTGGACAGTTCCTAAAATGGACAGAGGTGTCAGCAGAGAGCACTGTGGTCATGATGTCAGCAGAGAGCTCTGTGTTCCAAAAAGAAAAGCATTTCCTTTGTAGTATTCAGCAGCTAATAAGTACTGGAAGGATTAATCTTTTATAATAGAAGTAATTTACAAAACTTTCTGACACCAGTTGATTTAAAAAAAAAAAAAAAGTTTTCCACCAGAGTATATGCCTTAACCCCTTAAGGACTCAGGGTTTTTCCGTTTTTGCACTTTCGTTTTTTCCTCCTTACCTTTTAAAAGTCATAACCCTTTCAATTTTCCACCTAAAAATCCATATTATGGCTTATTTTTTGCGTCGCCAATTCTACTTTGCAGTGACATTAGTCATTTTACCCAAAAATGCACGGTGAAACGGGAAAAAAATCATTGTGCGACAAAATCGAAAAAAAAACGCCATTTTGTAACTTTTGGGGGCTTCCGTTTCTACGCAGTGCATATTTCAGTAAACATGACACCTTATCATTATTCTGTAGGTCCATACGGTTAAAATGATATCCTACTTATATAGGTTTGATTTTGTCGCACTTCTGGAAAAAATCAGAACTACATGCAGGAAAATTTATACGTTTAAAAATGTCATCTTCTGACCCCTATAACTTTTTTATTTTTCCACGTACGGGGCGGAATGAGGACTCATTTTTTGTGCCGTGATCTGAAGATTTTATTGGTATGATTTTTGTTTTGATCTGACTTTTTGATCACTTTTTATTCATTTTTTAATGTTATAAAAAGTTACCAAAATGCGCTTTTTTGGACTTTGGAATTTTTTTGCGCGTACGCCATTGACCGTACGGCTTAATTAATGATATATTTTTATAGTTCGGACATTTACGCACGCGGCGATACCACATATGTTTATTTTTATATTTTTTTACACTGTTTTATTTTTCTTATGGGAAAAGGGGGGTGATTCAAACTTTTATTAGGGAAGGGGTTAAATGACCTTTATTAACACTTTTTTTTTTACTTTTTTTTTGCAGTGTTATAGGTCCCATAGGGACCTATAACACTTCACACACTGATCTCTCATCCTGATCACAGGCGTGTATTAACACGCCTGTGACCAGCATTATCGGCGCTTGACTGCTCCTGCCTGGATCTCAGGCACGGAGCAGTCATTCGTCGATCGGACACCGAGGAGGCAGGTAAGAGCCCTCCCGGTGTCCGATCAGCTGTTCGGGACGCCGCGATTTCACCGCGGCGGTCCCGAACAGCCCGACTGAGCAGCCGGAATACTTTCAGTTTCACTTTAGAAGCGGCGGTCAGCTTTGACCGCCGCTTCTAAAGGGTTAATACCGCACATCGCCGCGATCGGCGATGTGTGGTATTAGCCGCGGGTCCCGGCCGTTGATTAGTGCCGGGACCCACGCGATATGATGCGGGATCGCGGCGCGATCCCGCTTCATATCGCAGGAGCCGGCACAGGACGTAAATATACGTCCTGCGTCGTTAAGGGGTTAAAGGGGTACTCCCCTTTAAGGGGTGCTTAAAGAGTACCTGTCATCATCTAAACTTTCCCTGATCCCCCTCCCCATCTGTCCCTTACTCTAACTATGCCTATCCCTGTGTTTATTGAGGTTTAAAATGCTGTGGAAATACCTTTTTTTATCCCTCTTCATTAGCTCAGCAGCACTGTCTTTCTGAAGGGTGGAAGGAGGCGGGTCCCAGCAGGCATGATGTCACATGAAGCCTGGCTGGGACTCTGCTTCTGCCAGTCTTCCTGTATGTTGCTCTCCCTCTGCAGCAGTGTTTCCCAACCAGGGTACCTCCAGCTGTTGCAAAACTACAACTCCCAGCATGCCCAGACAGCCAACAGCTGTCCGGGCATGCTGGGAGTTGTAGTTTTGCAACAGCTGGAGGCACCCTGGTTGGGAAACACTGCTCTGCAGTGTGCATACAGACTAAGTACAGGGGAGGGACGGCAGCCTCTGTCTCTCTCTCTCTCTCCTGTGTCTCTTCACTAAAAAGTCAATGCTGAGAACCAGGGGCGGTGGGAGCAATTACAGAGGCAGTGATTAAGATGAATGTCGGGGGGGGGGGGCACAGAGCAGGGAGTGCAGTGAGATAATACAATGTATAAGATAAGGTGTGGTGAGGGGCCGGGAGAACACAGAGCAGGGGGGAGGGGGAGGTGACTGGCTGTTATTTGAGAGGCATGTGCAGGCTTGTAGCTCACAGGCTGGGAGCGAGTCCTGAGCTGAGAGCATTGAACTTCCGGTGGAAGGACCAGAGCCCTTCAGCATTAGTCCTAAAAGCTGTACACTTACTATGAAAAGCATAGGAAGCTGCCTGCAGACCAGGCATAGAAGAGTGACCCCTAGTGGCCAAAAGTATAAAATGAAGATACTGGTATAAATATTAATATTTTTTAATGAAGATATATTACAATATCTCTTCATTAATGATTATGAACAACATATTAAAAGTTTTTGTTGATGACAGGTGCTCTTTAAACATCTTATCCCCTATCCAAAGGATAGGGGATAAGATGCCTGATCGCGGGAGTCCCGCCGCTGGGGACCCCCATCAGTGGCGTTGCAAGGGTTGGTGTCACCCGGTGCGGTAGAAAATGGTGTCACCCCCATACCTACCCCCTCCCCCCAGTAAGTTTTTAGCCTGTTGTGACAGACACCACTGTTGTAGCGCATTGTGAGAAATTCCAGTATAATAATCAGATATACCAGTTGCCACAGAATGGGAAAGTGTTAAAGAAATTTTCACCATTTAAATATACAGCTCCCATAATTACTTAAAGGGGTACTCCACTGGAAAACATTTACTTTTATATCAACTGGTGCCAGAAAGTTAAACAGATTTTTAAATTACTTCTATTTAAAATCTTAATACTTACAGTACTTATAAGCTGGTGTATGCTCCACAGGAAGTTGTGTAGTTCTTTCCAGTCTGACCACAGTGCTATTTGCTGACACCTCTGTCCATGTTAGGAACTGTCCAGAGCAGGATAGGTTTGCTATGGGGATTTGCTCCTACTATGGACAGTTCTTGACATGGACAGAGGTGTCAACAGAGAGCACTGTGGTCAGACAGAAAAGAAAATAACTTCCTGTGAATCGCTTATAAGTACTGGAGCTAATAAGTACTGGAAGGAGTAAGATTTTTAAATAGAAGTCATTTACAAATCTGTTTAACTTTGTAGCACCAGTTGATTAAAAAAAATGTTTTCCAGTAGAGTACCCCTTTGAGCAGTGGTGAGGTTATGCTGGGAGTTGTAGTTTCACTGACTTAACTGTAGAACTGACAAGCGACTACAGCTGATATGATGATATCAGTGACTACAGGTGACGTCTTCTCTATAGTCTTTCCTTATCTAATTCAGATGGTACATACCGCCTGGTCCAGCTAAATCTTCTGACAGACACTGTAACCTCTAAATATAATACTACTATACACTATACTCTTTGATTATAAACCTTCCACACACCATACCCACTGAATATAATACTACCACACACTGTACATTCTGAATATAATACCAACACATACTGTACACTCTGAATATAAATCTGTCACATACTGTACCCCTGAATATAATACCGCCACACACTGTACCCACTGAATATAATACTACCACACACTGTACATTCTGAATATAATACCAACACATACTGTACACTCTGAATATAAATCTGTCACATACTGTACCCCTGAATATAATACCGCCACACACTGTACCCACTGAATATAATACTACCACATACTGTACCCTCTGAATATAATACTACCACAAACTGCGCCCTCTGAATATAAATCTGCCACATACTGTACCCCTGAATATAATACCGCCACATACTGTACCCTCTGAATATAATAATACTACCACCCACTGCGCCCTCTGAATATAATACTTAGAGATGAGCAAACTACAGTAAATTCAACTCGTCACAAACTTCTCGGCTCGACAGTTGATAACTTTTCCTGCAGAAATGAGTTCAGCTTTCAGGTGCTCCCGTGGGCTGGAAAAGGTGGATACAGTCCTAGGAGACTCTTTCCTAGTACTGTATCCACCTTTTCCAGCCCACCGGAGCACCTGAAGGCTGAACTAATTTACGCAGGATAAGTCATCAACTGCCGAGCCGAGAAGTTCGTGACGAATCGAATTTACTGTAAGTTTGCTCATTTCTAATAATGCTACCACAAACTGCGCCCTCTGAATATAATACTACCACCCACTGCGCCCTCTGAATATAATACTGCCACAAACTGCGCCCTCTGAATATAACGTTGCCATACAGTGCACCCTCTGAATATAATACCACAACCGCAGTAACACCCCTCAAAATCTGTTAGCTGTTACCACGGGAGGGGGGTATTGGTGGTGTTGCTAGTGGATGATGGGGGTGCTACTACTGGGGGGTGCTACTACGATAGGGGATAAGATGTTTAAGCACCGGAGAACCCCTTTAAATTTGTTAGTTTGGTCCAGTACACGGCACATTCAGTCTGACGGTTATATATGTGTAACATCATTTACATGGTGCCACCACATTCTGGTGTGAACAGACTATTTCATTCATATTAGTCCTGGATTCTGGCAATTTGACAATGAGCTTTACATACAGCAGTGTGGGCCCCTAATGGTGCTGGTTGTTACTATCACACCTCTCCAAAATGGGGCAGGAGACCCCATGGCTCGTTCGCCCCGCTTTCCCAATCCTTAAAGGGGTACTCCGCTGGAAAACTTTTTTTTTTTTTTTTTAATCAACTGGTGCCACAAAGTTAAACATATTTGTAAGTAAATTCTATTAAAAAGAACTTAATCCTTCCAGTACTTATTAGCGGCTGAATACTACAGAGGAAATTCCTTTCATTTTGGAACACAGAGCTCTCTGCTGACATCTCTCTGCTGACACGAGCACAGTGCTCTCTGCTGACATCTCTGTCCATTTTAAGAACTGTCCAGAGTAGGAGAAAATCCCCATAGAAAACATATGCTGCTCTGGACAGTTCCTAAAATGGATAGAGATGTCAGCAGAGAGCACTGTGGTCGTGATGTCAGCAGAGAGCTCTGTGTTCCAAAAAGAATAGAATTTCCTCTGTAGTATTCAGCAGCTAATAAGTACTGGAAGTATTAAGATTTTTTAATAGAAGTAATTTACAAATCTGTTTAACTTTCTGGCACCAGTTGATTTAAAAAAAAAAAAAAGTTTTCCACTGGAGTACCCCTTTAAGGAGTCGGGTGGGGGTTGTAATCCTGTTATTTGTGTTGTATTTTATGGATTAGATGTTCTGCGGTTTCATAGACCGTTCCCTGCACTGGATCTCGATAAATTCACCAGAAACACAGGATTAATGTTTGCAATACAGAGAGAAATATTGTAATTCGTACAACTGTAAATGTCAGATGGGATTTCTCAGGACAGATAAAGCAGAGGCTTAAAGAAGTCGGCTGAGAAGAAGTAACCCTTAAAGTGCCAGACGAATAGATGAAGGAGCTATAGTACTTGGGGTCCTGAGACAATGAGAAGTTAGTTGGAAGTCAAGACAAGGATCTTTGGGGCCTGAGAACAAGTAACGTTATAAAGTTTAGACCTTTAAAGGGTAACTCTCATTAAAATAAATGTTTGCTATTGCACTCCTTATGGTAAATAAAAAATATTTCTAATATACTTTGTTTAAAAAAAAAAAAAGTTTTCTATGTTTTATTTGTGCTTAAAAAAGCTCAAGAGCACATTTCCCCCATCTTATACACAGACTTAGGACCGAAGTCCAAACACAGGAAGTGCAGCCTGGAGTGCTGAGGGGGGGGGGTGTCGAGCCTCATCCAATCATAGCTCCTCTCACACTTAGCTGCCGTATGCTGTTGGCTGGACACCCCCCCCCCCCCCCCTCAGCACTTCAGGCTGCACTTCCTGTGTTTGGACTTCGGTCCTAAGTCTGTGTATAAGATGGGGGGAAAATGTGCTCTTGAGCTTTTTTAAGCACAAATAAAACATAGAAAACTTTTTTTTTTTTTAAACAAAGTATATTATAAATATTTTTTATTTACCATAAGGAGCAATAGCAAAAATTTGTTTTAATGAGAGTTACCCTTTAAGATGCTATTTTGTGCTATCAAGTGTTTTATTTAGTTTTTTACAGTATTTAGAATTTTTTTTTAATCCCAACTTTCCAAGAGCCATAACTTATTTATGTTCCTACTGACTGATCCAAATGGCACCATTTGTGGTACATATTTATTCACATTTATTTATTAATTTTTATTTATTCCTTGGAGATTGGAAAAAATTTAAAGTAAATGTATTATTGCTTTTCATTTCTTCTTTTTTTTTTTTTTTCCTGCTTCATGTGGTGTAAATAGGTAATTACAATTGTGGTGATACTATATATATATATATATATATATATATATATATATATATATATACACACCAAATATATGTACATATATACAATGACCCCTCCCGACCTACAATGGCCCGGACATATCATAATTTCAACATACGATGGCCTCTCAGAGGCAGCATCAACATACAATGCTTTTGTATGTCGGGGCCATCGCATAAACGGCTATCCGGCAGCGCAGACTGCTTCAGCTGCCACCGGATAGCCGTTTAATGTGCTCCGTGTGCTCTGATGAGTGTCACTCACCTGTCCCCACTACTCCGGACTGTCCTCTTTAGGCTCCACTGCATGGCCATCGCTCTCCTACGTCATTATCACGTCGCCGCATACGCTGTAACGTTGCTGCACTCCTATTGGATGACGGGACGGAATGCGCAGCGAAGTGATGAAGACGTAGGAGAGCGATGGCCATGCAGTGGAGTCTGAAGAGGACGGTCCGGAGCGGCGGGGACAGGTGAGTGACATGAGTGGCGAAGGAGAATGACGATCCAGGGCAGCAGTGACGGTCCGTAGCAGTGGGGAGACCTAAGTGATGTGATGACGGTGATGGGGTGCGATGATCCAGGGCAGAGGTGACGGTCCGGAGCGGCGAGGACATGTGAGTTTAACATTCTATATTACTATTGCACAGATCCCTCAACATACGATGGATTCAAGTAACAATGGTTCATTTGGAACGGATAACCATCATATGTTGAGGGACCACTGTATATATAACTTCTTCTTCTTTAAGAGTCTCCTCTGTCCTCCACTCGTTACCTGTATTGATGGCTCCTGTTTGAACTTGTTATCAGTATAAAAGACACCTGTCCATAACCTCAAACAATCACACTCCAAACTCCACTATGGACAAGACCAAAGAGCTGTCGGAGGACACCAGAAACAAAATTGTAGACCTGCACCAGGCTGGAAAGACTGAATCTGCAATAGGCAAGCAGCTTGGTGTGAAGAAATCAACTGTGGGAGCAATTATTAGAAAATGGAAGACATACAAGACTACTGATAATCTCCCTCGATCTGGGGCTCCACTCAAGATCCCCCCCCCCCCTTTGGTGTCAAAAGGATCACGAGAATGGTGGGCAAAAATCCCATAGCCACACGGGGGACCTAGTTAATGACTTGCAGAGAGCTGGGACCAAAGTAACAAAGGCTACCATCAGTAACATACTACAACGCCAGGGAATGAAATCATGCAGTGCCAGACGTGTCCTCCTGCTTAAGCCAGTACATGTCCAGGCCCGTCTGAAGTTTGCTAGAGAGCATTTGGATGATCCAGAAGAGGATTGGGAGAGATTTTAAGTGAAAACCTCCTTCCATCAGCAAGGGCATTGAAGATGAAACGTGGCTGGATCTTTCAGATTGATAATAATCCCAAACACACCACCCAGGCAACCAAGGAGTGGCCTTTGGAGTTGAAAGTCTGTGTTGCCCAGCGACAGCCCCAAAACATCACTGCTCTAGAGGAGATCAACACGGAGGAATGGGCCAAAATACCAGCAACAGTGTGTGAAAACCTTGTGAAGACTTACAGAAAACATTTGACCTCTGTCATTGCCAACAAAGGGTATATAACAAAGTATTGAGATGAACTTTTGTTATTGACCAAATACTTATTTTCCACCATAATTTGTAAATAAATTCTTTAAAAATCAGACAATGATATTTTATGTATTTTTTTTCTCATTCTGTCTCTCATAGTTGAGGTTATAACCTATGATGGAAATTACAGCCTCTCATCTTTATAAGTGGCCAAATTTGGGGTACATATAATACATAGAGATACGGGAGATACGTTTTTTTTTTAATATGCAGTAAAATACTGTCTAATCTTGTTTTACTTTGTTTTACATGCGATTAGGATTGTGGTGGTAACAGGTAGGTCTTTTTTTTATAGTTTACAGCTGTATTCGCACTTCTGTATGGTTGTCAGCCCGAGTGCTGCTCGAAAATTGCCATCGGGGACGGCTTTCCTGGTTTCCTCTTATGGAATCTGAGTATTATATACAGCACTCACACAGCCATGGGAATACGGCCACAACTAGTAAAAATGTATCTAAGGCAGTGTTTCTATGTTAACTGTGTAAAATAATACAGAACCTAAATCAGGTCTATATTGTGGCCAAATTACCCTGATCGGAGGAAGTCACAAAATACAGAACTATGGCATCTGGTGACTCTCGGGTCTTTCCTGAATGTAGACCAGTGGTCTTCAACCTGCGGACCTCCAGATGTTGAAAAACTACAACTCCCAGCATGCCCGGACAGCCGTTGGCTGTCCGGGCATGCTGGGAGTTGCAGTTTTGCAACATCTGGAGGTCCGCAAGTTGAAGACCACTGTTGTAGACATTTGCTTTCCTTTTCTTTTCATCCGGCCCAGACTAATATGGCACCTTCTCCTGACCCCAGAAGACTTTGCTACCCAGCATTCTTTGGCCACTCACTACTGCAGCCATCCCGAACCTCTATATCAGGGGTGGCCAAACCTCGGCTCACAAGAGACCCTTTGCCAGGTGCCATGCAGCTCACAGCTAACCTCCAGCCCATGCCACCACTTGAATGCAGCCATTCCTTTGTTCTGCCACTTTAATAGCACAGGGGCTGCTGGTAGCAGACGTGCCGTGCTAAGGTATGTCTGTGTGGTGGCCCAGTATGGGATGGTGTTTTCCTGTACCTTCCTGCCCTTTCAGGCAGTGTCCCCAGGGCCCCCTGCAGTTGTATGTAAATATGTTGTGTATTATATTATGTGTTGTATCTTTAAAGGGCAACTGCAGTGGTAAACATTTATATATGCCCGTGCCCGGGCCTCAAAAATACACAAAATAAACTCATATATACCTTCCTACGAGCCCCCGTTGGTCCGGCACAGGCCTCACGGTCCGGCAGTGCTGACGTCATTCCACTTCCTGGGGACGGGGACGCCGCAGAGCCGTCTGCGTATCACCGGCCGCAGCGATGTCCCTCCCAGGCCTGTGATAGGCTGAGCCCACTGTCATGTAAGAAGCCGGCCAGAGCTCCTTACATGACAGTGGGCTCAGCCTATCACAGGCCGGGGCGGGACATCACTACGGCCGGTGATACGCCGATGGCTCTGCGACGTCCCCGTCCCCAGGAAGTGGAATGAGGTCAGTACTGCCGGACCGTGAGGCCTGTGCCGGACCAACGGGGGCTCGTAGGAAGGTATGTACGAGTTTATTTTGTTTATTTTTGAGGCCCGGGCATATATAAATGTTTACCACTGCAGTTGTCCTTTAATAAATGTACCATGTGATTGTTACCCAGGAGGTACCAGTGACCAGCTGACCCCAAAGGTGACCTATGGGCTCCCTGCTAGTCTCCCCCATATAACCCCTGGGAGGAGCTTCTCTCTGTTGTTCCTGAGGTCCAGTCCAGTCAAGACATCTCAGAGTGTGTGTCCAGAACATTGGAGGCCTTAAAGGGGTTCTCCCTTGTTTATACTGTTTTTTGTTATTATGTTTGTGTGTTATGTGTGTATTAGTATGTGTTTTTTTATGTGTGTTGTGATTATGTATATATGTATTTTCTTACCTTTTGTGAAGATCCGGAAGCTGGCCCCTTTTTCTTCCAGCGGCATGCTGTGTAACCTCGGCCTCCGCCATGTTGTGCTCGGTAAGTGGGATGTTGGGGGGGGGGGGGGGGGGTGTTCTTGCTTCTGTCCTTCCTATCTTCTGACGTCCGAGGCGAATCTTTTCTTCCTGTTTCTTCCGTGGCTCAGCGACGAATCTGCGGCCTCTTCCGGCATGCGCAGGTAGTTGTTTTTTTTTTTTTACCAATAAAGTTTTTTTTGTCTAATTGACAAACTGTCTGCGCATGCGCAAGTACGCAAGTGCTACGCTAACAGCGTAGCGTACGTTAGGTATACGCTAATAGCGTAGCTTTGCGCAAGCGCAGACAGTTTGTCAATTAGACAAAAAAATCTTTATTGGTAAAAAAAATTAAAAAACTACCTGCGCATGCGCCAGAAGAGGCCGCAGATTCGTCGCTGAGCCACGGAAGAAACAGGAAGAAAAGATTTGCCTCGGACGTCAGAAGATCCCACTTACCGAACACAAACATGGCGGAGGCCGAGGTGCACAGCAAACCGCTGGAAGAAAAAGGGTCCAGCTTCCGGATCTTCACAAAAGGTAAGAAAATACATATATACATAATCACAACACACATAAAAAAGCACATACTTATACACACATAACACACAAACATAATAACAAAAAACAGTATAAACAAGGGAGAACCCCTTTAAGTCAAGTCCTGCAGCCACAAGTCAAGTGCACAGTAAGGTATAGTCAGTAATCAAGGACCTCGGAGCAACAATGGGACAAAATGCGCAAATATATTGGCTATGGGCAAAACTTAGGGCAAACTTAAAAATTAAATGTATGTATGTATATATTGCTCTGAGGTCCTTGTGTAGTCATAGGACATTCGGATGCCCGTGACTTGTCGCAGAGATGGGGACTGCGACATGTGCGCTTGTTTACATTGTTTATGCGCAGTCGCAGGAGAGATCGACCCTCTCGGGATATGACATAGTCATGTGGTGCGTCATAGGATGCGCTAAGTTCCGGACATGCGCAGTCCCAGTGTTTACAAACAAGGGATCAGCGGCATGTTAGGAGGAGGTCCCAGCAGCATAGGAGCGGGTACATGCCCATTCATTGAGGTTTATATGAGCAATTTAACCGTTTTTATTGTATATTATATATGTACTCATTATTGGTCAATTACTGCACTTTACTTATGTACTAATTGTGATGATGATTTTATATACATGATTGTTGATTGCACATTTTATGATGATTTGTATCAATGTTTACACTGATGATGTCACAACGTACCTACCCCTTTGTTGTACCCTATATATATATATAGCTCACTTGCACTTTGCTGTATGCTTGAAAAAGACCTCACTGAGTAGGTTAAAATGTCGCTTTTTTTTCACTATGGGTGAATAAAAAGATTTTTTACACTGGATCGCTGGAGTGTCGCCCTGTCCTTTTGGAATTATATATATATATTAAACACTGCTCAAAAATAAAGGTATAATGTCTCCGCTGTCTCGTGGACACAGCTTCACATCAAGTTTATACCGAATCTCAAGGAAAGACACGCTGGTTTGCTTAACTGATGTAATCTTTACTGAGATATAATGAAAGTGCGCGGTAAAACTGTAAAACAAACATATGAAAGACAAATGTAAGCATGGCTATTCAAGTGCCTTACATTATGCATAGCTAATACATAGATAGTCTAACATGTGCTCACTTACTACACACTGAAAACACATTATCTATCTACAAATGCCGAGCATCTCTCTACACAAGGTAACTAGCAATTCCTTACTCACAGGCTTTGGTATTTATCAGATTTGCAGTCTGTATTAGCTTTAAGAAGTCCTGTGGATCTGGTCACTGTGGTGGCTGGAGCTGGAATGAATGAGACATGCCGGAGCTAGTCCTATGCTTTAGAGAGAAGGCCCGCCTCTAGGCTTCAAGAAAATGGAGGGTCTTAAAGGAACAGACCCTGCTGAGTGCCAAGCATGTAAAATACATTGCGAAGGCAGCACACTCCCCACCTGGCATACTTTTTGTTATGCCACTAACCCTTGGACAGAAGTAAAACTACTTCAGAAATTGGCCTTGCATACACTTTGGGAATGCCCTGTCTAACAATCCTAACTTCAACCTTTCTAACTCTAGCATCACTACTAGGATCAGTCCCCACAATGAGTCCAATAGGCCACTCGTTCCTGTGGGCCTGAGAGTCTTTCAGTAGGACAAAGTCTCCAACTTGTAAATTGGGCTTGTCATCTTGCCATTTCTTGCGTGGCTGGAATATCACCAGGTATTCCTGTCTCCACCTCTTCCAGAAAATGTCCGCAAGACTTTGAACTTGTTTCCTTTGCTTGGTGTACAAGTCCTTGAGCGAATTGTGTTGAGAAATCTCTTCCGTTTTCAGAAGGCCTTGGATTTCTTCTTTAAAGACTTCCTGCTGGATGCATCTGATGATCATGACCTTAAGTTTTCCGATTGCACGGGTCAGCGACTTCCAGCTGGAAAACCTTTCAAATCTATGAGCGCCCAGACTGTCTCTTGTAACTATAGTCCTACAAACTGTCACTTGAGGTCTTACCTCTTTGTCTTGATCTGGTTCTATGAGCTGAAAGGTCTCTACCTGAGTAGTTTCTTTGGTTTCTGGTTTACGAAGAAAGGATGGACCTACGAACCAGTTAGTTTGCTTGAGCGCAGCGGCTGGCACTAGTCTCGTCCCATGATCAGCTGGGTTCTTGTCTGTGCTGATGTGATGCCACTGTTCTGGACTTGTAGACTTTCTGATACGTGTCACTCTGTTGGCCACGTATGTATAAAATCTTCTTGAAGCATTGTGAATATATCCTAACACAATCTTGCTGTCTGTATAAAAGTTAATTGTATGGATCTCGATGTCCAGTTCTGTTGTAATCATGTCTGCCATCTCTACAGCTAAGACAGCAGCACAAAGTTCTAGACGTGGGACAGTGTGAGACGGTCTGGGAGCCAGCTTAGATTTTCCCATGAGGAACCCGACATGGCTTTGTCCCTCAGTGTCTATTACCCTAAGGTAGGCGACAGATGCGATAGCCATAGTGGAGGCGTCAGAGAATATGCATATTTCTCTTCTCTTTGTAGCAGACAAGGAAACAGATACGTATGGTCTAGGGATGTTGAGTTGTTCAAGCTCTAACAATGAGTCTTTCCACAACTTCCACTGCATTTCCTTCTCTTCAGGTAGAGGTATGTCCCAGTCACTTTGTTCTTGCTCAGTAGTGATCTGTCTCAAAAGAGCTTTGCCTTGCATGATGATGGGTGCTACGAACCCCAGGGGGTCGTAAAGACTGTTGACTGTAGATAGGACACCTCTTTTTGTGAATGGCTTCTCTTCTCTGGAGACCCTGAAGGTGAAACTGTCAGTCTTCAGGTCCCAACTAATCCCAAGACTTCTTTGCAAGGGTGGTGATTCTGTTCCTAGATCCAAGTCTTTGAGGTCTTTAGCACGGTCTTCCATTGGAAATGCTTCCATGACTCTGTTGCTGTTGGAAGCTACCTTGTTCAGTCTTATGTTGGATTCTGCCAACATTTCTCTTGTACTTTTCAGGACGTTGATAGCTTCTTCGTTGCTGGAGAAAGAAGCAAGTCCATCATCTACGTAGAAGTTCTTCATGACGAACTGTGTGGCTTCTTGACCATGTCTTTCACCTTGCTGTGCTGCTCGTCTCAGGTTGTAGATAGCTACAGCTGGAGAAGGACTGTTTCCAAACACATGTACCTTCATCCTGTACTCTGTGATTTCTTTGTTAAAGTCATTGTCTGCATACCACAGGAACCTTAAGTAGTCTCTGTGATCTTCACGAACAAGGAAACAGTAGAACATCTGTTGTACGTCTGCTGTCACTGCTACGAGTTCTTTTCTGAACCTGATGAGTACTCCAAGGAGTGTGTTGTTCAGGTCAGGTCCGCTGAGAAGGACATCATTTAGTGAGATGCCTTGGTGTTTCGCACTAGAGTCAAATACTACGCGTATCTGGCCTGGTTTCTGAGGATGGTACACCCCAAATATTGGTAAGTACCAGTGTTCTTGGTTCTCTTGTAGTGGTGGTGCCCTTTCAGCTTGATCGTTATCAAAGATCTTCTGCATGAAGGCTTGGAAGTGTTTCTTCATATTTGGCTTTCTTTGTAGCATGTGCTGCAACGAGGTGAAGCGTTTCTCTGCTTGTACCTTGTTGTCAGGAAGGCGATGGCGTGGTGACCGGAAGGGTAGAGGGGCTACCCAGCTGCCTGATTTGTCTCTGAAGACTTCCCTGTCCATAATCTCAAGGAAGAGAGTATCTTCCACCGAGGGTGCTAGCTTGTCGTCATCTCGTGTTCTTTCAAACACCTTACAGCCCAGTTCATCTGTATCTCCAGTTGAGGCTAAGTCTTCCATGCACCTCTGGATACTCCGATGATGTGTTGGGTTTACAAGTCTCTCTTTAATGTGTAGACTGTTGGTACATGGGCAAAGACAAGATGTACGACCATTCTGTAACAGATGTGTTCTGTAGACATTTACCTTTTCTGGTTTGTGGAGTCCGTCTAGACATACTTCTCCAACGATGACCCATCCGAGATCAAGGCGTTGTGCAAATGGTGCATTGTGTGGCCCATTGTACTGTTCTCTGACTTTGTGCACTTTGAGGATATCTCTCCCAAGTAGAAGGATGATTGCAGCATCTGGATCTAGTGCTGGTATCTGGTCTGCTATTCGCACCAGATGGGGGTGATGACGAGCAACTTCAGGTGTGGGGATCTCTGACCTGTCGTCTGGTATCTCATCACATTCTATGAGGGTAGGAAGAGTCACCTTTGTCTTTCCATCTAATGACTCAATGATGTAGTTGTTTGCTCTTCTCCCTGTTGTCTCTACAACTCCAGAACAAGTCTTCAGGGTGTATGGAGTTGGACTTCCTTTGTCACCGAAGAGGTCAAAGAACTCTGTTTTTGCCAGAGATCTGTTACTCTGTTCATCCAAGACTGTGTACATCTTGATTGCTTTTTCTCTGAAGCCTGCAGGATACACCTTGACTAAGCATATCTTGGAACATGATCTGGGGCGGCCCTGCTCTGTACAGATCTCAGTACACTTTGAGGTTACTGCTGGCGTTGTACTCTCGCCTTGCTCCCCACCATGATCTTCTTGAGTTGCTGGAACTTCTTGTTTCCATGGTGGTGGTCCTGGGTGCAGTGCTGACAGGTGTTTGTCACTGTTGCACTCTGTGCATTTTATTGTTTTTGTACAGTCTTTTGCAAGATGCTGAATTGAAGCGCAACATCTGAAACAAATGTGATTGTCTTTAAGGTAAGCTTTGCGCTCTTCTAATGTCTTACTTCTGAAACTGCGACATTTTCTTAGTGGATGAGGCTTGTTGTGGATAAGACATATTTTGTCTGGCTCCTCAACTTTCTTACTTGTGTTGTCTTCCTGATTGACTGCAGACTCAGGCGAGACTTCTGTCTTCCGTACAGAAACTGTTGCTCTGCGTTCTTTGTAAGGCGTTGGATGTTTTTGCTCTACCTTTGGGGAGCTTGCAGTTCTCTTGTTCAGGAAAGCAAAGCTTGGATCATTGCGTGTTTCAGCTTGGTCTACGATGAATTCAGCAAGGAAGGCAAATGGTGGAAATGCGACTCGATGTTCTTTCTTGTATCTTGATGCTTGAGTGACCCACCTTTCCTGCAAGTTGAAAGGAAGTTTCTCGATTATGGGATCAACTCCACGTGCTGTATCTAAGTATGAGAGACCTGGCAGATGTCCACTAGACTTAGCGGCTTCTATTTCTAAGAGTAGGTCCCCAAACCCTCTCAGCTTTTGATTGTCTTTGTTTGTCATTCTTGGATAGTTTTCTATCCTCTTCAGAAGAGCATCTTCAATCACTTCAGGTGACCCATAGCAGTGTTCTAGTCTCCTCCACACCATTGCAAGTCCTGCTGCTGCATCATGAACATGTACTGATCTGATTCTTTGGGCTTGCTCAGTGGACTCTGGTCCTAGCCATTTGACGAGCAGATCAAGCTTTTCTCTGTCTGTCAGATCTAAGTCTTGGGTACCGCTTAGGAAAGATGACTTCCAGGCCCAGTAGTTTTCTGGACGGTCATCGAATTTCATGAGACCAGCGCTCACTATCTCACGGCGCATCAGGAATCTTGCTACCTCTGTAGCTCTTGCTGCATCTGGTGAATACTTCCTGGGTGTAAACTCAGGGTATGGCTGCGGCTGGTAAGGCTGATGAGGTACTTGACTAAGTCTACTTTGCTCTCCTCTGTTGTAAGTCTTTCTGCTATAATCCAGACTTGTATTTGCTTGAGGAGGGAGTACATCAGCATCCGTTTGCACTCTTGTCAGGTTGGCAGATTGGTCTCTGAGCATGCATCCACTTGACTTCCTACCCTGAGGTTCTAATTCAGTCTTGCAGTGTTGCATAGTATCAAAGTTGCTTATTGATGGTCTTGGTGCATAATTGAACTGCTGGTCAGTGTACATGGTTGCTTGTGACTGTATGTACTCACGGGTACGTTGGCTTGCGCTGAGGGGTGACATCTGGGTTTCTATGTCAGCGAACTGAGCTTCGGC
>NC_079198.1:128347963-128383390 GCF_029499605.1 Hyla sarda | reverse complement strand
ATGAGATGAGCTGCAATATCAGACAACAACCTGTGGGCAGATGTGGAGCCGGTTTTTTTGGGGGGGAAGAAAACAGCTACTTTGTGATCTGCCGCCATCCCGAATTTTTTCTATTTCCGTATCACTTACTCAAAGGATGAAGCAAAGTATTTGGAGATTCCGTCATCTGGAAAAGCGGCTCCGCAGTCTCCCGGCAGCTCCTCCACTTTCCACCCGTCTCCTCCGTGTTCCACTTCTTCCCAGTGTTCGAACTCCTCTATACCAGAGAATATACAGTGATTATGTAGTGTCCCGGAACCAGGTGCCATATATCAGTAAATACGGTAAATATATATGTGGGGGATACTGTAAATTCCAAAACTGTTTTATACATCACATTTATATCATAAATTGGGGGATAACAAGAGTGTAAGGGTTAAAGGGGTACTCTGGTGGAAAACATTATTATTTTTTTTTTTTTTAAATCAACTGATGCCAGAAAGTTGAACAGATTTGTAAATGACTTCTATTAAAAAATCTTTACCCTTCCAGTACTTATTAGCAGCTGTATGCTACAGAGGAAATTCTTTTCTTTTTGGAACACAGAGCTCCCTGCTGACATCACGAGCACAGTGCTCTCTGCTGACATCTCTGTCCATTTTAGGAGTAGGAGAAAATCCCCATAGCAAACATATGCTGCTCTGGACAGTTCCTAAAACGGACAGAGATGTCAGCAGAGAGCACTGTGGTCATGATGTCAGCAGAGAGCTCTGTGTTCCAAAAAGAAAATTATTTCCTAGGTAGTATTCAGCAGCTGATAAGTACTGGAAGGATTAAGATTTTTTAATAGAAGTCATTTACAAATCTGTTTAACTTTCTGGCACCAGTTGGTTTAAAAAAAAAAATAAAAAAAATTATAAAATAAAATTCCACCGGAGAACCCCGCTCAGCAATTTATCAATTGTGCAACTTTGTCGGTAGTTTTTGCCCAGCAGGCAGCTGCTCGGCGCGGCCTCACCCGGGGGTTTTATACAATTCGGCATTTTTTCAACATTTCTTTCATACATTTTACCTTCTCCGCAGGGGTTCTTGAGCAGATTTCTCGCCATTTTTCCTTTATTCTTAGAGGCTGCGTCCACTGACGCTCTGTCTAAATAGAACAGTTTGAAAGGAAAAGGTTAATTATTTCTATGACAGGAGTTGTCTAGGCTCATCAGCAAGAGCTCTGCTTGCTGTCAGTGACTCAGACAGTGTTTCCCAAACCAGTGGGTCTCCAGCTGTTGCAAAACTACAACTCTCAGCATGCCCGGACAGCCAAAGGCTGTCCGGGCATGCTGGGAGTTGCAGTTTTGCAACCGCTGGAGGTACCCTGGTTGGGAAACACTGCACTATAGGCAGATTCTCACTTACAAACAGAGGCTGAAAATCTATAGGAACCTAAAGGCTTTATGCAGACAGAATTTCCGTATAAAGGTGCGTTCACACGGCCGCCTGTCCCCGTTTTTTATATCCCCGTTTCGGTGCCGTTCTTACAGGCTGTAAACGGATCAAAAACGGTTTTTAAAAAATCCCATTCATGTCAATGAGATTTTTTTTTTTACAATCGGTTTACATCTGTTTGTACCCGTCTGCGCTCATTTCTCCTTTTTTTTTTTATTTATTTATTTTTTTTACGGCAGAAAAAATGGCACATACAGTATTTTTTCTTCCGTCAAAAAAATAAAAAATAAAAACGGAAGAAAAAACGAATACAGTAAATTTAACATTGAAGTCTATGAAAAACGGATGAGCCTTTAAAGGGGTAGTCCAGTGCTGAAAAACGAAGGATAGGGGATAAGTTTCAGATGGCGGGGGGTCCGACCACTGGGGCCCCCCAGCGATCTCTCTGCACGGGGCCCCGGCTCGCTGGCCAGATAGCGGGTGTCGACCACCGCACGAAGAGGCAGCTGACACGCCCCCTCAATACATCTAAATGGCAGAGCCGGAGATTGGCGAAGGCAGCGCTCCGGCTCTGCCATAAAGTTGTATTGAGGGGGCGTGTCAGACGCCGCTTCGTGGCACGTCCCCTTCCCGCAGGCTGCCGGGGGTCCGTACAGGAGATCGCGGGGGGCCCCAGTGGTCGGATCCCCCGCGATCTGAAACTTATCCCCTATCTCCTTTAATGTCATCCATTTGCATCCGTTTTTTCAATCCGTTTTTTGATCCGTTTTTACTTCTGGGCATGCTCAGAACAAAAAAAATGTTTTTTTGGGGGGGGTTTCTTAACTGAACAATAATGGATCCAAATGGATACAAACAGATAAAATCCGTTTGCATCCGTTATTTTCCGTTTTTATTTTTGACGGGAGAAGAACGGGACGGGTCTAGACGGCCGTGTAAATGCCGCAGCCTAACAAAAAACTATGCGTGAACATGTTTAATACTTCTCACAGATGAGGATTTGTTACAGATCACTGCACACATCTCTCTGCTGACTCATTTGTTACAATGTATCAGAATAAGTAAGAGCTGTTATTCTAGGGCCATAGGGCGACTTTGGTCGTGCGACACAACGCTGGCGCAACATCGCACGTAATGTAAGTCAATGGAGTCACATTGCAATATGCGACAGTGACGTTGCGAGCCACTTTGCCACCATTGACCTACACGCAAGTTGCAAGTGATTGCAACTTGATTGTAAATTGACAATTAAAAAAAAAATTATAACTAAAAAAAAATGCTACATTGTAATAAAGTTGCTTGACAGCAGGTCGCAATTTGTTGTCTTGTGACCAAAGCCACCGAGTAGCCCTTAGCCTAAGTTTCCACTTGTTTTTTTTTTTCTGGCAGTTTTTGAGCCAAAGCCAGAAATGTATCCAAAAGGAACAGGACATTTAAAGGAGAAACCAAAACTTCTCCTCCCGTATGGATCCACTTCTGAGTTTGGCTCAAAAACTGCCAGAAAAAAAACCAAGTGGAAACTTAAAGGGGTATTCCAGGCAAACTATATATATATATATATATATATACTGGCTCCAGAAAGTTAAACAGATTTGTAAATTACTTCTATTAAGAAATCTTAATCCTTTCAGTACTTATGAGCTTCTGACGTTAAGGTTGTTCTTTTCTGTCTAAGAGCTCTCTGATGACACCTGTCTCGGGAAACGCCCAGTTCAGAAGAGGTTTGCTATGGGGATTTGCTTCTAAACTGGGCGTTTCCCGAGACAGGTGTCATCAGAGAGCACTTAGACAGAAAAGAACAACCTTAACTTCAGAAGCTCATAAGTACTGAAAGGATTAAGATTTTTTAATAGAAGTAATTTACAAATCTGTTTAACTTTCTGGAGCCAGTTGATATATATATAAAAAAAAGTTTTTTTCCTGGAATACCCCTTTAACCTCAGTCTGAAGCCCAGGACAGGAGAAGCATTTGCGCTGCCTATGTAGCTACGTCACAGAAGTCTGCATAGATTGAATACACTGTAGCAAACCTTCAGCTGTGAGAAAGTGAACCGGAGAGAGAGGTCTTATGCTGCTAAAGTAGCTAACTCAAAGAAGAAGATTGCATAGACTGGATACACTGTAACAAACCTTCGGCTGTGAGGGTGCTTTCACACTATAACAGTGGTCTCCAACTTGCGGACCTCCAGATGTTGCAAAACTACAACTCACAGCATGCTCGGACAGCCAACGGCTGTCCGGGCATGCTGGGACTTGTAGTTTTGCAACATCTGGAGGTCTGCAGGTTGAAGACCACTGCACTATAATAATGCACCCGTTATGAGCGCCCGTTACAAAAAGAGGGTAAATCGGCAATTATACGGCTGATTCAAAATCCTACACGGCCGTTAGAAAATCCCATTATAGTCTATGGGATTTTTCGAATAGCCGTTTTAACCCGTTATCGCCCGTTATTAATAACGGCTGTTATTTTGTGACGGGCGAATGAACGGGAGAAATAGTGCATGCACGGGCGATAACGGGTTAAAACGGCTATTAAAAAAATCCCATAGACTATAATGGGATTTTCTAATAGCCGTTAGTGATTTTGTACCGGCCGTGTCACTGCCGATTTCCCCTCTTTTTTATAACGGGCGTTCATAACGGGTGCATTTTTATAGTGTGAAAGCACCCTAAAAAGTGGTGAGGTCTGAAGCCTTTAGATCAGTGTTTCCCAACCCGGGTGCCTCCAACTGTAGCAAAACTACAACTCCCAGCATACCCGGACAGCCAACGGCTGTCCGGGCATGCTGAGAGTTGTAGTTTTGCAACAGCTGGAGGCGCTCTGGTTGGTAAACACTGTTTTGGATAACAACAAGAATTCTTTTGTCACTGAAATGCCCCTCCCAAACATTTACAATAACACGATAAAAGTACATATGTATATAAGATAGGCCATAAATTGTCCAGCTATAGGAACATAGACTAAATAGATAAGGATGAGAAAAAGGGGGAGGGGGGGGGGGGCAGGGGAGAGACTTTAATTATGAAGGACATAGTGAGATACAAAAGAGAATCCAGGACAGCACATAAGTTTTGATAATGCAATAAGAATTATTTGTCTATGTTCCTATAGCTGGACAATTTATGGCCTATCTTAGTGTGAATTCTCCACATCTATTGTCTTAAAGGGGTATTCCAGGAAAAAAAACTTTTTTTTATATATATATATATATATATATATATATATATATATATATATATATATATATATATCTCAACTGGCTCCAGAAAGTTAAACAGATTTGTAAATTACTTCTATTAAAAAATCTTAATCCTTTCAGTACTTATGAGCTTCTGAAGTTAAGGTTGTTCTTTTCTGTCTAAGTGCTCTCTGATGACACGTATCTCGGGAACCGCCCAGTTTAGAAGAGGTTTGCTATGGGGGATTTGCTTCTAAACTGGGTGTTTCCCGAAACACATGTCATCAGAGAGCACTTAGACAGAAAAGAACAACCTTAACTTAAGAAGCTCATAAGTACTGAAAGGATTAAGATTTTTTAATAGAAGTAATTTACAAATCTGTTTAACTTTCTGGAGCCAGTTGATATACCGTATATAAAAAAGTTTTTTCCTGGAATACCCCTTTAACCCCTGCATATTTGTGAGATGTAACCTGTGTCTTCTCCTTGTGAGCTTAGATTTGCTTTGGACTTGATAAAAGGGAGGAATCCCGAAAGTTTGCCTCTACAAAATTCTGTTAGTCCAATAAAAAAGGTTATTACAAGATACTGCAAGATATTTGCATCTGCATCACTGGACTAATACGGCTACTCAAATTTACTAATATATATATATAGACCAGGGGTCAAGTCCTGGGAAAAAAAGTGTAGGAACTCACCCAAAATTTCCACTTATAGGGGTACGAGACATCTTATACCCTATCCAAAGGATAGGGGATAAGATATCTGATCCCGGGGGACCCGATGCTGGGAACCCCCACGTTCTCCCTGCTTCACCTGACATTCATTTAGAGCAGTGGTATTCAACCTGCGGACCTCCAGATGTTGCAAAACTACAACTCCCAGCATGCTCGGACAGCCGTTGGAGGTCTGCAGGTTGGAGACCACTGGTTTAGAGCGTTGGGTGCAGTGCCGGAGACTCATGACATCACTGTCATGGCCCCTCAATGCAAGTCTATGGGAGGGGGCATTACTGTGACGTCACCAGCCTCTGCCCCGCATCACCCCGCTTCGCTCCGTGCACCGGATGTCTGGGGTGCCACAGCCGAGATCGCGGGGGTCCCCAGCGGCGGGACCCCCACGATCTGACATCTTACCCCCTATACTTTGGATAGGGGATAAGATGTCTAGGGGCAGAGTACCCCTTTAAGGGCTGGTCCTGCAGGACTCCTGCTAATGGGAACTGCGTTCCTGCTGTGGAAAAAGTGCCGGAACTCCGTTCCCATGAGTTCCTGCAGGACTTGAGCCCTGATATAGACAGAAGTAAGAGTGTCACACCAGCAGGATAAGCCTATGAAATGTAGCAGAGCTGATATTGTCTTGTGGGTTTACCTGCAGTCCTGAGAACGAAAAGTATTACCAGATGATGCAAAGCAGATGTAGTCGTATTAAGGTTGTCAGCATAGCTGGGAGGAGTCTGCTGTAAAGTTATATAAGGCTGTGATCTGAGGCTTTACATAGGACTGCGTGTAGACTAATTGCATCATCTTATCTCAGTTATCCACAAAAACAAACATTAAAACAACAAATTCAGCTCTGCTATATCTGTACATACCATGACTGAGCAGACAGTCCCCCCCAGGTCCTCGCTCTAGTCACTCACCTCGGCCTATAGAAGTGTCTGCTCCCTGCGCCGTCTTCCTGGGACTGTTACCTTATACTCTGGTGTCTGGCAGCGGTCCCTGCGGATGACACAGTCAGCAGTCAGTCTCCTCCCTGCATCATCCTGCAGACATTATATCTGCATGGGCGAGGCCCGGGGCTGCATACCGGACCCTAATACATCAAATATTTCCGTAAAATGATAACCGAGTGGCTGGCATGTACCCAGAGGACAAACCGGTTCTGTCAGTAACGGGATACGACCGTGCAGAATGCAGCCTCACACCGTTCAGCTCTGCTTACATAATGTCATCTGACAAGTGCACAATTCCATTCCTGGGAAAGCTGGGTGTCAAAAATTATGGCCGCCTTTAGGATGAATTCACATTCTGCAGATCTGTTGCAGAAATGTATGCGAATGCCCCAAACTGCAGAAATCCCCGCTTCCTAGTCAGGCTATGTTCATGTGGTGTCCCAGCACAGGAGGCTGTCCCGGGCCTTTGAACTGTCTCGGGTAGCTCACCATTGAAATAATGTTTATAATATCAATTAATATATTTATGTGAATTATTTGTATTATTTATATGTATATAGGTTGTAATAAGTGTACTGTGCCTTTAAAATGTGAGTAGTGAATCCCATGTGAGCCAATGAGACCCCAAAAGTCTCCTCTGTATAATGAGGTACAGGGGAAGAGTTAGTTAGTCTAGTGCTGGACATTGCTGAACAGCAGATAAGCTCAGGTGTGCTGTGTGTCGTGTGCTCTGAGTAGAGGCCTACTCCAGATTACTACTGGTCACTCGCGGGAGGATTACATGCCCTGCAGAATAGTCTACAGCAGTGTTTCCCAACCAGGGTGCCTCCAGGTGTTGCAAAACTACAACTCCCAGCATGCCTGGACAGCCAAAGGCTGTCCAGGCATGCTGGGAGTTGTAGTTTTGCAACATCTGGAGGAACCCTGGTTGGGAAACACTGGTCTACAGTGCCTTGGAAGGACGATAGCAACCAGAATCTACAGTCTACAATTCCGTCTGGTGAAAACACCACAAGTCTCAGCAAACCTACCACGGCCCGTAAGGAGTACGCTGCACTCTCACACCAAGGCCAGCTGTCTGAGTGTTACCATCTGCACAAGCTCAGGAAAGACCGTTATCCGTAACCTGACGTCGTGTGTTTATTCGCTCATCGTGTCTGGCCCAGGAGAAGCTGCCTCCAACCTTCAGACCGTGGATCGGAAAAACGGAGCCCTGGCGTCACGACGTGAACAGATACTCTTACTAACACAGCGTGACTGGCGCATTCACATGTGGACTTTCTGCTGTTCTGCTTAAAGGAGTACTCCGGCGCGCACTTTTCTTATTTTATCCGGTCCGGGCTGCAAAAAAAAAAAGAAGCAAATTTTCTCTTGCCTGCCTACACACCCCCGTAGCTCCGGTACACTCCGGTACAGGTGTTCGGTCCCCGGGCTGTATTCTTCTTACTTCCTGTTAGCCCGGCACGTCACACGGAGCTTCAGCCTATCACTGCCTGAGGCGGGACATCGCTGCGGCCGGTGATAGGCTGAAGCTCCGTGTGACGTGCCAGGCTAACAGGAAGTAAGAAGAATACAGTCCGGGGACCGAACACCTGTACCGGAGCTCCGGTGGCGCGTAGGCAGGCAAGAGAAAGTTTCTCTTTTTTTTGCAACCTGGAGGGGATAAATTAAGAAAAGTGCGCGGTGGACTACTCCTTTAAATTCCCCTCAGAAAAGCAGACTGCAGGTTTTTTCGCTGAATTTCCAAGGGTAATTCCAGCGCAATTCGAGTGGACTTTCTGTGTTCTGAAAAACACAGATTCCGCTCAAATTCAGGGTCCCATCAACTTTAATCGGGCTCTGTACGGAATACTGCAATACTACATGTCTACATAATTTGCGGAATCAGAAATGCAAAATTTCCGCTGTGTGAATGGTAAAGTGGAATCCCCATTGAAGATAATGTGCACTTACATTTTTTGGCGAAATTCTTTAAAGAATTTTTTGCAGCGTGGATTCAGTTCACACGATGCGGATTTCGTGCTGATTTTTCGCAGCGTATTTGCTACCACTGACTTTGTCAGCAGAAAACCTGCCATAGTGGCAGATTTGCGGCTTTAAAGGGGTACTCCGCTGGAAAACTTTTTTTTTTTTAATCAACTGGTGCCAGAAAGTTAAACATATTTGTAAATTACTTCTATTAAAAAATCTTAATCCTTCCAGTACTTATTAGTGGCTGTATACTACAGAGGGAATTATTTTCTTTTTGGATTTTTTTTCTCCCATGACCACAGTGCTCTCTGCCTACAGCTCTGTCCATATCAGAGACTGTCCAGAGCAGGAACAAATCCCCATAGCAAACCTATCCTGCTCCCGACAGTTCCTTACATGAACAAAGATGTCAGCAGAGATCACTGTGGTCAGACAGGAAGGAAATTCAAAAAGAAAAGAACTTTCTCTGTAATATACAGCGGCTGATAAGTACTGGAAGGATTACGATTTTTTAATAGAAGTCATTTACAAAAATGTTTAACTTTCTTGAAAATATGTTTTCCACCAGAGTACCCCTTTAACAACTTATCCTCTATCCACAGGATAGGGGATAAGTATCTGAATACGGGGGGTCCAATCACTGGAACCCCTCTGCAATCTTCTGCACGGCACCCTTGCTCTCCCCATGCAGTGAGCAACCACATGCATCAGTAGAGCCAGGCGCCACCCAGAAGATCGCCGGAGGTTCAAGCGATTGGACCCCCACAATCAGACACTTATCCCCTATTACTCACGGGTAATTCTGTTTCCACGTAGTCACAACAGCTCCTTAAAGGGGTACTCCACTGGCCCAGCATCCGGAACATTGTGTTCAAAATGCTGGGTGCAGGCTGCGGGGGGGGGGTCGTGATGTCACGGAAACACCACTTGTGACGTCACACCCCCTCAATGCAAGTCTATGGGAGGGGGCGTGGTGGCTGCCATGCCCCCTCCCATAGAATTGCATTGAGGGGGTGTGGCATGACATCACAAGGGGTGTTATACAAAAAGAGGGGGGCTCACCAAATCATGACACGGGTGCTACTGCTCAGTAAGCAAAAAACTTGCTACACAAAAGTAAGAATTACTGTAAAGAGTGCACACCACAAAGTTGGTATATATATATATGTACATATAACAAATTTTATTAAGTATCACATTGAAAATACAACAATCAAATAAGCTAACACCAAATGATATAGAATAAGCAATGTGCAAAGGAACAAATAAATTCATATCACCAGTGCATAGCGACCACAAACCAAAGGAGCCGGAATGATGAGTGGCGGGATGGGACCCCTAAGCCCCACGCGTTTCGCCACCGTTTGTGACTTCCTCAGGGGTGTTGTAGTCCACATGCCCTTAGGGTCTTATATAATCAGCATAATTAACTAAGTAATACCTGTCAGGTGAGTGCGTCCCGGGTCATTCACGCTTTGAGTAGTGGAGCCGGCGTGGACTTCTGCCTCCGCCATCAACTTCCGCTATTGTATACAATGGTACGTCACTTCAACGAGAAGTGCATATCATGTGACCACCTAGTGGTCACATGATCCCTTCTCCTTCATGTTAACGGTCATGCACAGTAGTGCCGCGCCCCCGGTAGAATGTGCGTCCCACGTGACCGGCCGGTCACGTGAGGCGTCATGTGATCACATGTTATTAGAAACTTTATTGTACCTTAGTAATCAACTCCTTAGCGCATGCGCACCCTATATATCGGGATACCAGGTAAGTACCTCTCAATATAACTCATATAATTTAGACTCAAATTGTGATATTTGTGATATACATGCATAATGATGGTCAATGAACGAGCCCGTCACATGGTATAAAATTATATATAGAAACTATAATAAATAAATGAAAAAATTATAAAAATTATTTATAAATGATAAAAATAATAAATAAAAAATAAAGTATAGAAAATAATAAAAAATAAAATATATATAAATGAATAAAAATAAATAAATATATATATATATACATATATATATATATATATATAAGAATCTGAAAATAAACAAATATAAATATGAATAAAAATAGTATAAAAATAAATAATAAATTAAATAATGAAAAATTATATATGAAAAATAAATAAAGGACAAATGAATGGATGTATAAAGATATATATATACACACACACACACACACGTCATCAATATGTGAAATAAGTGCAATAATCTCGAAACAATTTGTATTAGTACTAGATATAATAAAAATTAAAATTAATAAATTTATATTAACTAACTGTGTATATATGTGTATTAATGTATATATCAAGATAATATAGAAATTTTAATCCAATGACATGTGGTGCATAATTAAATTTTAATTTTATTTTTATTTACATGTGCTTAAAGGGGTACTCCGGTGAAAACCTTTTTTCTTTTAAATCAACTGGTGGCAGAAAGTTAAACATATTTGTAAATTACTTCTATTAAAAAATCTTAATCCTTCCTGTACTAAATAGCTGCTGAATAATACAGAGGAAATTCTTTTCTTTTTGGAATGCTCTCTGATGACATCAAGAGCACAGTTCTCTCTGCTGTCATTATAATAATAAAAACAACACTTTATTTATTGTTGTTCTTAGTGGGATTTGAACCCAAGTCCCCAGCACATACATTGGCTATGCATGGTTGCTAAAAGGGACAGAGATGTCAGCAGAGAGCACTGTGCTCATGATGTCATCAGTGTTCCAAAAAGAAAGGAATTTCCTCTGTAGCATTCAGCAGCTAATAAGTACTGGAAGGATTAAGTTTTTTTTTATAGAAGTAATTTACAAATATGTTTAACTTTCTGCCACCAGTTGATTTAAAAGAAAAAAGGTTTTCACCGGAGTACCCCTTTAACTAAAATCAAATAATAAAATGATGACAAAAATATATACCTGTATAGATATACCTACACATACACGTATCAATATATGTGCATGGTGAATAAATAAGTAAATTATATAATTAATATTAATAATGTTATTTCTATCAAATCCTATTCATAGTCATAATCTCTCAAATCGATCCATCAATTACAAACATGTGACAGTGTTCGTCCAATATCACATCCTAACATGCTTGTATTACATATCATTTCCCCAGAATATCAATAATTCTATATTTACATTCATCAATAAGATGGAGTCACCATTGATGTTCCATACGTGGTATCTCATGCGGATAAAGGATGGTCCAATATCCCCTTTATCTATGCAGCGTGTATGACCCTCAAGAACCTCCTGACTAGCCCAATAAACTCAGATATTAGGATACTATAAATAACATGAATATTCAAGAGTTAATAATTGTCCAGACTGGGCAAGTGGCGTCCTCTTCTTTTTAAATAAATAAAGTCCAGGGTCTCCGTAACAGAGTCCATATCCATGGATTTTGTTGTAGTGTATAGGGGGACGGCTACAAAGAAGTCCCTCAACCCCTTAATTGTCCATATTAGATACGTTAGTGTCTCCCGCGTAACAAGGAGGTTGAAGAAAAACTCTCCATTACATAACAAGAGAATATTCCATCCTTGGGGGGACTAGCAGCAATCAATAGGGCCCAAATCCAGGCGTCCAAGGGGTGTTTCCGTGACATCACAACCCCCGCAGCCCGCACATAGGGGGAGATTTATCAAAACCCGTCCAAAGGTTGCCCATAGCAACCAATCAGATCGCTGCTTTCATTTTTAACAAGGCCTCTGAAAAAAGAAAGAAGCGATCTGATTGGTTGCTATGGGCAACTCAGCAACTTTTCCTCTGGACGGGTTTTGATAAATCTCCTCCATAGTGTTTAGAACACAATGTTCCGGATGCTGGGTCAGTGGAGTTCCCCTTTAATTTTTTCCACCCTTTCTTTTAGTTTTTTTAGCACAATATTGGTGTTCACTGGGTTGTTGCATTTAAAAAAAAAAAGGTCTGAGGTTTATTGTGTTGGTATAAACTGGTCGGAGGGTTTTTTTAGGTCTCGGTAGCGCTCTGACGTATAGGAGGGCTGTACTTCCTTTTATATTTTAGGTTTCCTGTCCTTGGGGAGAAGTCCATCTCTATGGTTGTGCTGTCGTGACTACAAGGAAACAGAATTACCGGTGAGTAATTACCGTCTGACCGCATTGCTCGAGGGCTTTTTTTTTTCGGGACGAGCTGTTCTTTTTACAGTATTTTTGCCATAAATACTAATATAACTCTTGATTATATTTCATACTCCTTTTTGAAGGCAATGTGACTAAAATTAGCAATTCTTGCTCTTTTTTAGTTGTTGTTTTTATACAGCGTTTACTGTGCGGGATAAAAAAAAACATTATTTTACAGTACAAGTCATTATAAATGTGGTGATACCTATATGTACGGTGTCCATTTTAGGACATCATCAGACGTAACTCCGTCCCACGTCAGGTGAAACGGCGTCCCGCCTCCTCCCTCGGGCCAATCTCCGTCAGGCATCAGCTGCAACTCCCTCCTCCCTCCTTTGTCATCCTAAAGTCTCTCATCTAAAACTCCATCATCCCACAGACAAAAAACCTTCCTGCCGTGTAGTAGAGCCGAGTCAGTGTCAACTCTCTGCTATACGGGTTCTGCTGTACGTGCTATTCAGCGTCGGCTCTCCTATACAGTGCTGTGCAGCGTCGGCTCTCCTATACAGTGCTGTGCAGCGTCGGCTCTGCTATACGGTGCTGTGCAGCGTCGGCTCTGCTATACGGTGCTGTGCAGCGTCGGCTCTCCTATACGGTGCTGTGCAGCGTCGGCTCTCCTATACGGTGCTGTGCAGCGTCGGCTCTGCTATACGGTGCTGTGCAGCGTCGGCTCTCCTATACGGTGCTGTGCAGCGTCGGCTCTGCTATACGGTGCTGTGCAGCGTCGGCTCTGCTATACGGTGCTGTGCAGCGTCGGCTCTGCTATACGGTGCTGTGCAGCGTCGGCTCTGCTATACGGTGCTGTGCAGCGTCGGCTCTGCTATACGGTGCTGTGCAGCGTCGGCTCTGCTATACGGTGCTGTGCAGCGTCGGCTCTGCTATACGGTGCTGTGCAGCGTCGGCTCTGCTATACGGTGCTGTGCAGCGTCGGCTCTGCTATACGGTGCTGTGCAGCGTCGGCTCTGCTATACGGTGCTGTGCAGCGTCGGCTCTGCTATACGGTGCTGTGCAGCGTCGGCTCTGCTATACGGTGCTGTGCAGCGTCGGCTCTGCTATACGGTGCTGTGCAGCGTCGGCTCTGCTATACGGTGCTGTGCAGCGTCGGCTCTGCTATACGGTGCTGTGCAGCGTCGGCTCTCCTATACGGTGCTGTGCAGCGTCGGCTCTGCTATACGGTGCTGTGCAGCGTCGGCTCTGCTATACGGTGCTGTGCAGCGTCGGCTCTGCTATACGGTGCTGTGCAGCGTCGGCTCTGCTATACGGTGCTGTGCAGCGTCGGCTCTGCTATACGGTGCTGTGCAGCGTCGGCTCTGCTATACGGTGCTGTGCAGCGTCGGCTCTGCTATACGGTGCTGTGCAGCGTCGGCTCTGCTATACGGTGCTGTGCAGCGTCGGCTCTGCTATACGGTGCTGTGCAGCGTCGGCTCTGCTATACGGTGCTGTGCAGCGTCGGCTCTGCTATACGGTGCTGTGCAGCGTCGGCTCTGCTATACGGTGCTGTGCAGCGTCGGCTCTGCTATACGGTGCTGTGCAGCGTCGGCTCTGCTATACGGTGCTGTGCAGCGTCGGCTCTGCTATACGGTGCTGTGCAGCGTCGGCTCTGCTATACGGTGCTGTGCAGCGTCGGCTCTGCTATACGGTGCTGTGCAGCGTCGGCTCTGCTATACGGTGCTGTGCAGCGTCGGCTCTGCTATACGGTGCTGTGCAGCGTCGGCTCTGCTATACGGTGCTGTGCAGCGTCGGCTCTGCTATACGGTGCTGTGCAGCGTCGGCTCTCCTATACGGTGCTGTGCAGCGTCGGCTCTGCTATACGGTGCTGTGCAGCGTCGGCTCTGCTATACAGTGCTGTGCAGCGTCGGCTCTGCTATACAGTGCTGTGCAGCGTCGGCTCTGCTATACTGTGCTGTGCAGCGTCGGCTCTGCTATACAGTGCTGTGCAGCGTCTGCTCTGCTATACAGTGCTGTGCAGCGTCTGCTCTGCTATACAGTGCTGTGCAGCGTCTGCTCTGCTATACAGTGCTGTGCAGCGTCGGCTCTCCTATACAGTGCTGTGCAGCGTCGGCTCTGCTATACAGTGCTGTGCAGCGTCGGCTCTGCTATACAGTGCTGTGCAGCGTCGGCTCTGCTATACGGTGCTGTGCAGCGTTGGCTCTGCTAAGGGAGGAGGGAGTTGTGGCTGAAGGATGACGGCGATTGGTCCGAGGGAGGAGGCGGGGCGCTGTTTCACCTGACAGAGGACGGAGTTACGACTAAATTGGACACCATGGGGGAGATTTATCACAGTTGTCTATGTCCCTCATCAATATAAACCAAACTACAGAGGGTTAGTCCGGTCTATTGTGCGCCTAATTTATCAAAAGGAGCGCGGCTCTTGATAAATTCTGCGCACGGACTTTGGGATCTATGCTTTAGACCAGTGGTCTTCAACCTGCGGACCTCCAGATGTTGCAAAACTACAACTCCCGGCATGCCCGGACAGCCAACGGCTGTCCGGGCATGCTGGGAGTTGTAGTTTTGCAACATCTGGAGGTCCTCAGGTTGAAGACCACTGCTTTAGACTGTATTTAAACCTACTCCAGCATGGTCTGACATTTCGGCGTACTGTCAGCCGATGCAACTTGTCGGTGAAAAGTCAGCACCAATGCATTTATCCGTCTAAAATAGACCAGAATGCATCATGTTCTAAAAATCCTCTAGAGCAAAAGTCGCAAAAAAGTCGCACATATTTAGACTGCGACTTTCTGTGCGACAAATTTAGACAGAAAAAAACTGTCTAAATCCGTGTGTATATATATAAAAAATTTTTTTATTTTTTATCTTTTTATAATAATACAGGGCTTTATTGGGAAAGCAGTATGTATGTATTTATTTATTAAAAACATTTTATTTTGATACTTCTTCCCCGTTATACTATGCTGCAGTTCATCTGTATTACACTGACCAGTGGGACCCGACCTATGGCTTCCACACTAGGCAGACAAGAGGCCATCATCTGGCTTTCTGCTGCCATAGCAACCATCGGGACCCCGCGATCACATCACAAGGTCACCGATGGGGGACAGGGGAATCTTGAACACATTAGCAAGTGTCTGCACTAAGTATTCCGCCCTGGTATGGAGTCTCACCGACTCCTATTTAAACTTAAAGGGGTACTCCCGTGGAAAACTGGTGCCAGAAAGTTAAACAGATTTGTAAATTACTTCTATTTAAAAAATCTTAATCCTTCCAGTACTTATTAGCTTCTGAATACAACAGAGGAAAATTATTTTCTTTTTGGAACACAGAGCTCTCTGCTGACATCACGAGCACAGTGCTCTCTGCTGACATCTCTTTCCATTTTAGGAACTGTTCAGAGCAGCATACGTTTTCTATGGGGATTTTCTCCTACTCTGGACAGTTCCTAAAATGGACAGAGATGTCAGCAGAGAGCACTGTGGTCGTGATGTCAGCAGAGAACTCTGTGTTCCAAAAAAGAAAAGCATTTCCTCTGTAGTATTCAGCAGCTAATAAGTACTGGAAGGATTAAAGGACAACTGCAGCGGCATTACACTTATCCCCTATCTACAGGATAGGGGATAAGTGTTTGATCGTGGGGGGTCCGACCGCTGGGCCCCCCTCGATCTCCCTAACGGGGCGCCGGCATTAGCGCCCATGGTGACGTAGCGTCGACCTAGAGGTCGACGGTGACGCCCCGTCTCCTCCCCGTCCCCATACAGTTCTATGGGGGATGCGGGGAGGCACGAATGCTGCCTCCCCACCTCTCCCATAGAGATGTATGGAGGAGGCGTGCCGGCCGCAACGTCATGCTGCGGCAGGCACGACCCTGCGCGGGAGAGCCGCGGCCCCGTACAGGAGATCACAGGGGGTCCCAGCGTTCGGACTCCCCGCGATCAAACACTTATCCCCTAACCTGTGGATAGGGGATAAGTGTAATGCCGCTGCAGTTGTCCTTTAATCCTTCCAGTACTTATTAGGATAGGAGATAAGTGTTTGCAACGCTGCAGATGTCCTTTTAAGATTTTTAAATAGAAGTAATTTACAAATATGTTTAACTTTCTGGCACCAGTTGGAAGAAAAAAAAAAAGAAGAAAAAAAAAGAAAATTTTTTTTCCACCAGAGTACCCCTTTAATTTTTTTTAGAATGAGCATAAAAAGAGATGTCACCAAGTTATAGCATCAGTACATTGAGCATAACATGGTCTTAGCCATCAGGGTCTGACGCAATGTTTCGAGGTACATCCCTTTACTCATACGTACCCAGACCTGACCTAAAATGCATCTACTAGTGTAGGCATACCTGTACTTAAAGGGGTACTCCGCTGCCCCAGCGTTCGGAACAAGCTTGGAGCGGGCAGCGGGGGTGGTGACATCATGGCCACGGCCCGTCGTGACGTCACGCCACGCCCCCTCAATGCAAGTCTATGGGAGGGGGCGTGACGGCCGTCACGCCCCCTCCCATAGACTTGCATTGAGGGGGCGTGGCGAGACATGGCGAGGGGCGTGGCCGTGATGTCACGACCCCCCGCTCCAAGTGTTCTAAATGAACGCTGGGTGCTGCACTGAGATCACGGCCGCTGGGACATCTTATCCACTATCCTTTTGATAGGGGATAAGATGTCTAGGGGAGGAGTACCCCTTTAATTACAACTAGTTTAGTTTAGTTTACTAGGAGATGTGACTACATTATTAGTATCCAAATAAACCCATTCAAATAGACATTTTCATAAAAATGCTCTAAAACTACAAATGTCATTTAATCCTGACGGATACATTGTATCTAGTTTATTTAGCCAGAATGCCTCATGTTGTAATAGACGTCTGCGATCGATTGATGGCTTCATTACACCTAATGGTATTTTTTCCACTATTTGCCATCTTAAGGGGTACTAAGGGGTAGAAAAATTTTTTTTTTAATCAACTGGTGCCAGAAAGTTAAACTGATTTGTAAATTACTTCCATTTAAAAAATCTTAATCCTTCCAGGACTTATCAGCTGCTGTATGCCCCAGAGGAAGTTGTGTAGTTATTTTCTGTCTGACCACAGTGCTCTCTGCTGACACCTCTGTCCATTTTAGGAACTGTCCAGAGTAGGAGCAAATCCCCATAGAAAACCTCTCCTGCGCTGGACAGTTTCTGACATGGACAGAGGTGTCAGCAGAGAGCACTGTGGTCAGACTGAAAAGAACTACACAACTTCCTCTGGAGTATACAGCAGCTGATAAGTACTGCAAGGGTAAAGATTTTTTAATAGAAGTCATTTACAAATCTGTTCAACTTTCTGGCATCAGTTGATTTGAAAAAGAAATTGTTTTACAACGGAGTACCCCTTTAATGATACTGTTACAGTGTAAACAGAAGGTTTGATATTCTTTTCCACATCTCCCCTTATCAATCATTTAGCTATCCTTTTCCCTTCATTTTAAATGAATTAAAGGGGTACTCCGCTGCTCAGCGTTTGAAACAAACTGTTCCGAACGCTGGAGCCAGCGCTGGGAGGTCGTGATGTCATAGCCCCGCCCCCTCATTGCATCACACCCCGCCCCTCAATGCAAGCCTATGGGAGGGGGCATGATGGCCGTCATGCCCCCCCCTCCCCTCCCCTCCCATAGACTTGCATTGAGGGGGCGTGATGCAATGAGGGGCGGGGCTATGACGTCCCGAACTCCCGGCTCCAGCATTCGGAACAGTTTGTTCCAAACGCTGAGCAGCGGAGTACTCCTTTTAAAGCCGTAAGAAACGCACGCTACAGCCTCCTCCCCATGTGAATCTTATAGACGCAGTGGTTAGTACTGACCACCACGGCATCTATGGGGTTAACGCTGCTGAGACCATCGCGATCTCAGTCTCGGCAGCTGTGGCGGGATTCCGGCTGTGATTGACAGCTGGGACCCATTGCTGATCTGTAACGTATGAGATATTCAGGAATCATTGGTGTCCATACTATGTTAGGACATCGCCAGCCGCAACTCCGTCCTCTGTCAGGTGAAACAGCGCCCCGCCTCCTCCAACGGGCCAATCACAGTCATCCTTCAGCCGCAACTCCCTCCTCCAACGGGCCAATCGCAGTCATCCTTCAGCCACAACTCCCTCCTCCCTTAGCAGAGCCGACGCTGCACAGCACCGTATAGCAGAGCCGACGCTGCACAGCACTGTATAGCAGGGCCGACGCTGCACAGCACTGTATAGCAGAGACACTGCACAGCACTGTATAGCAGAGCCGACGCTGCACAGCACTGTATAGCAGGGCCGACGCTGCACAGCACTGTATAGCAGAGACACTGCACAGCACTGTATAGCAGAGACACTGCACAGCACTGTATAGCAGAGACACTGCACAGCACTGTATAGCAGGGCCGACGCTGCACAGCACTGTATAGCAGAGACACTGCACAGCACTGTATAGCAGAGACACTGCACAGCACTGTATAGCAGGGCCGACGCTGCACAGCACTGTATAGCAGAGACACTGCACAGCACTGTATAGCAGAGACACTGCACAGCACTGTATAGCAGGGCCGACGCTGCACAGCACTGTATAGCAGAGACACTGCACAGCACTGTATAGCAGAGACACTGCACAGCACTGTATAGCAGGGCCGACGCTGCACAGCACTGTATAGCAGAGACACTGCACAGCACTGTATAGCAGAGACACTGCACAGCACTGTATAGCAGGGCCGACGCTGCACAGCACTGTATAGCAGAGACACTGCACAGCACTGTATAGCAGGGCCGACGCTGCACAGCACTGTATAGCAGAGACACTGCACAGCACTGTATAGCAGGGCCGACGCTGCACAGCACTGTATAGCAGAGACACTGCACAGCACTGTATAGCAGAGACACTGCACAGCACTGTATAGCAGAGCCGACGCTGCACAGCACTGTATAGCAGAGCCGACACTGCACAGCACTGTATAGCAGGGCCGACGCTGCACAGCACTGTATAGCAGAGACGCTGCACAGCACTGTATAGCAGAGACGCTGCACAGCACTGTATAGCAGGGCCGACGCTGCACAGCGCCGTATAGCAGAGCCGAAACTGTGAAACTTGCACGTGTACTACATGTGCTGCAGAGTCTGTATAGCAGAGTAGACACTGTCTCCGCTCTACTACACGGCAGGAAGGTTTTTCATCTGAGGGATGATGGAGTTTCGGATGAGAGACTTTAGGATGACAAAGGAGGAAGGAGGGAGTTGCGATTGACACCTGACGGCGATTGGTCCGAGGGAGGAGGCGGGACGCCGTTTCACCTGACGGAGGACGGAGTTACGGCTGACGATGTCCTAGAATGGACACCGTATGGGTACGTCCTGAAGTGGGAATGTATCTGCTGTAAGGATGTACTCATGCATCCCAGGGAGGGAAGGGGTTAACCCTTATCAAATGTACAGTGCCCTGCAATCAAGTCAAACTGTGCACAACAAAGGCCTGATCTAAACTTGAAGCTCTCCTCCAGCCCTATATATATATATATATATATATATATATATATATATATATATATATATATATATATAGTGAGTGCAGCAGCTGGACTTGTGTCTCTTTCCCTTTAAATAGTGCTGCGAGTCCTTGGTTAGATCACGTGACCACATGATGACATCACGTGTCCGGGAAGCAGCTTGGGGCCCCTGATCTGCTCTTATAGGAGGTAATGAGAGTTGTTTCTGGGTTTATTACTCACCGGTGGCGGCTGAATTGTCATTTAACTCTTTCTGGATAACAGGACTATAACGGGGATGTAATTCATCTTTCTCAGCTTCCTGACTAGCAAATCTGCTTGATTGCGCAGCAAACCTCTGCAGCACAGGGAAAGCTGGGTGACACCCCCCTAAGAGCGCAGGACCTGCAGCCATAGCTCATCCGTTTGAACCTATTTATATGGTTTTCACACAACTTTCTGCAAGTAGGACGAGTCTGTGCATATTGTAGGATGGTCCTAGGCGGGGCCTGAGATTTAAATGTCAGTATGATATTGAGCTTCACCCAGCTTTCCCAGAAACTGATAATGCTAAGAATTTTTATTTATTTTTTTACCTAAGAGAAGAGGATTTCTATGATAAAATTTCCGAAGTGGCGCCCATTTCTGCTTTTCCAGCATCCTGCAGGGCAGTGATACATTATACCTTGCATTATGGTTTCATCACTATACCATGCAGGATACTAGAAAAGCTGAGCTGTCTAATGGAGCCATAATAGCAATGATATTTCATTATTTTTTTTTGGGGTGTTCCTAGGCTGCAGGATGATGAACGCCGTCCCGGAGGGAGTCCTGCTGGAAATCCTGTCCGCCGTTCCTGCGCCTGATCTGATCTGCCGCTGCCGACCGGTCTGTACGCTGTGGAGAAATGTGATTGACTCGTCCGCTTTATGGAAGACGAAATGTCAGCGGGACGGATTTATATTGAGGCGATGCAGACGGATCCCACCGGACTGGAGGATGTTCTACTTTCTACATCTACGGAAGAAGAATTTACTGAAAAACCCAATTGCAGAAGGTCAGATTTTTTTTTTTTTTTTTTTTTTAGTAGAATTACTTTTTGCTGGTTGCATCTTTAACCTCTTAAACAGGTACTCCGCTGCTCAGCATTTGGAACACCCGCCCCCTCAATGCAAGTCTATGGGAAGGGGAGTGACAGCTGTGACATCATGAGGGGGCGGGGCTATGATGTCACGAGCTGCCAGCTCCAGTGTTTAGAACAGTTTGTTCCAAACGCTGAGCAGCGGAGTACGGTGGAAAACTTTTTTTTTTTAAATTTATTTATTTTTTTAAATCAATTGGTGCCAGAAAGTTAAACAGATTTGTAAATAACTTCTATTAAAAATCGTAATCCTTCCAGTACTTATTAGCTGCTGAATACTACAGAGGAAATGTATTTTCTTTTTGGAACACAGAGCTCTCTGCTGACATCATGACCACAGTGCTCTCTGCTGACATCTCTGTCCATTTTAGGAACTGTCCAGAGTAGGAGAAAATCCCCATAGCAAACATATGCTGTTCTGGACAGTTCCTAAAATGGACAGAGATGTCAGCAGAGAGCACTGTGGTCATGATGTCAGCAGAGAGCTCTGTGTTCCAAAAAGAAAATAATTTCCTCTGTAGTATTCAGCAGCTAATAAGTACTGGAAGGATTAAGATTTTTTAATAGATGTAATTTACAAATCTGTATAACTTTCTGGCACCAGTTGATTTAAAAAGAAAAATTTTTCCACCGGAGTACCCCTTTAACGACATAGGAAATGTTATTTTTGCTTTTTTTTGCGTTTTTTTTTCCTCCTCTCATTCTAAAATCCATAACTCTTTTATATTTCCATCCACAGACACATATGAGGGCTTATTTTTTTTGCGTGCACAATTGTACTTTGTAATAACACCTTTTTTATTTTACCATAATATGTATGGCAAAACTAAAAAAAAATATATATTATTTGTTTGGGGAAATTGAAAATTTTGGAAGATAATGAGAGTTGTTGCAAATTTTGGAAGGTTCTGTTTTCACGCTGTAAACTTCACGGTAGAAATTACGTTTTCTTCTGTGGGTCAATGAGATTAAAATGATACCCATGGTTAGATACTTTTCTATTATTGGACGGCTTTTAAAGGGGTACTCCACCCCTAGATATCTTATCCCCTATCCAAAGGATAAGATGTCTGATGGCGGGGGTCCCGCCGCTGGGGACCCCCACATTATACCATTGCGGCACCCACCTGTAACGGCTTCCGGAACCGCTGGAGGCCCTCAGGCTACTAATACCATCCCGACCACGAGTACGGAAGATCGTGACGTCAGGACTCCGCCCCCGTGTGACGTCACACCCGCCCCCTCAATGCAAGTCTATGGGAGGGGGCGTGACGAATGTCACGCCCCCTCCCATAGACTTGCATTGAGGGGGCGGGTATGACATCACACGGGGGCGGAGACCTGACGTCACGATCTTCCGTTCTCGTGGTGGCCAAAAACCGTTATATATATATATATACAAAAAAATAAAAAAAATATATATATATATAATATTCTGGAAATATTTTCCTCTCTTTGCAGATTTCAAGTTATTTCATATAGTTTGGCATCTGGAAAAGCTGGGTGATCATACATATGGCCTTTATTTTAGCTGCTACTGAAGCCATTAGAGATGAGCGAATTTACAGTAAATTCGATTCGTCACAAACTTCTCGGCTCGGCAGTTGATGACTTATCCTGCATAAATTAATTCAGCTTTCCGGTGCTCCGGTGGGCTGGAAAAGGTGGATACATTCCTAGGAAAGAGTCTCCTAGGACTGTATCCACCTTTTCCAGCCCACCGGAGCACCTGAAAGCTGAACTAATTTACGCAGGATAAGACATCAACTGCCGAGCCGAGAAGTTCGTGACGAATCGAATTTACTGTAAGTTCGCTTATCTCTAGAAGCCATCACCTAATTTTTCCCGAAATCTGTATATTGCAACTGTATCCAGCTTTCCATATTTACCGTTCAGGAGTCTACAAAAGCTAGGGGGAAATCCTGAAGCGATAGCAGCCATATTGATTTGTAGCCAACTTTCCTAGAAACAGAACGGCAGAGGATACGGATGTCGTGATCTGTCGGGGAGTCGCCCACTTCCTCTTACACAGTAAATGTGAAACAGAAAAATAACCCGTAGCATAAACTGCATGTTTACGTCTTTCCTTATCAGAACTACTATCTTTCCACCGCAGCGCGCGCTGGCGGGATCGGTTTTACTGCATTTTCTCCTCATGACCCTTCTGAGGAAGCTGCTTACACCGAATACTGTTTCCTTAACACGAAAATGTTGTATTACTAGATTGTGAATGCCGCATTCTTCTCATAGACATTAATGAGACCTGAAAAATGGCGCAGTCTCCTATTCTGACCCGTGGTGAGAACAACGTGATTACATACAGTTATATCAGGTGACAACAACCCCCATCATTACACTACAGACCATATAAGTGATTACATACAGTTATATCAGGTGACTGACAACAACCCCCATCATTACACTACAGACCATATAAGAGATTACATACAGTTATATCAGGTGACAACAACCCCCATCATTACACTACAGACCATATAAGAGATTACATACAGTTATATCAGGTGACAACAACCCCCATCATTACACTACAGACCATATAAGAGATTACATACAGTTATATCAGGACAACAACCCCCATCATTACACTACAGACCATATAAGAGATTACATACAGTTATATCAGGTGACAACAACCCCCATCATTACACTACAGACCATATAAGAGATTACATACAGTTATATCAGGACAACAACCCCCATCATTACACTACAGACCATATAAGAGATTACATACAGTTATATCAGGACAACAACCCCCATCATTACACTACAGACCATATAAGAGATTACATACAGTTATATCAGGACAACAACCCCCATCATTACACTACAGACCATATAAGAGATTACATACAGTTATATCAGGTGACTGACAACAACCCCCATCATTACACTACAGACCATATAAGAGATTACATACAGTTATATCAGGTGACTGAGTCGAAAACTAAATGGGGGGTCTGGATGATGACGAAGGCCGCAGTGGTCTTCAACCTGCGGACCTCCAGAGGTTTCAAAACTACAACTCCCAGCTTGCCCGGACAGCCGATGGCTGTCCGGGCATGCTGGGAGTTGTAGTTTTGCAACATCTGGAGGTCCGCAGGTTGAAGACCACTGATTGAAGGGATTGACAGGCGGGGGGGGGATGATGACGGGGGGGGGGGGGGGGGGGGAGATGATGACGGGGGTCTGGATGATGACGGGGGGGGGGGGATGATGACAGGGGGGGATGATGTATTTCCCACCCTAGGCTTATAGTCGAGTCATTAACTTTTCTTGGGTTTTGGGGTGAAATTAGGGGCCTCGGCTTATATTCGGGTCGGCTTATACTCGGGTATATACGGTATCCAGTGTTGGCTCGGGTGGAAGGATATGGGGGAGATTTATCAAAACCTGTGGAGAGGAAAAGTTGCCCAGTTGCCCATAGCAACCAATCAGCTCGCTGCTTTCATTTTTCACAGGCCTTGTTTAGATTGAAAGAAGAAATCTTATTGGTTGCTAGGGGCAACTGGGCAACTTTTCCTCTGCACACGTTTTGATAAATCTCCCCCAATATGTTTACATTTTTGTGCCACTGTCTGGGCCTTTGTGGGAAACTATGAGCGTTCAATCTAAGGATTTGGGGGAAGACTCATAGACTTGCATGGTACTTCTGCAAAATCTGTAGACTGACCAGCTGTAGTCACACGCACGTCTTGGGCAGCAGTTTAAATATTTGTTCCTCAGCTTCAATAGCCTCTAGGTAGGTGCAGGATTTAAATATACACCCTGCATCTGTGGAGTCGGGGTGCAATGCGGGGCAGATGTTATGGCCCAAGGGTCCGATGGTATTAACCCCTTCTTGTCGTGGCGCCAGGGTGTGGTTTAGCCTTAACCACCCGAAGGTAATGCCGCTGGTCATGGGTTAGGCAGGGGCAATGAAGACCCCAACGCCAGATTAAGGATAACGGCAGCTTTACTGAGGCCAGACAGGTGATAAAGTCTTTGCAGTACAGCCAAATATCCCCGGGAGGTGACCAGTGACACAGGGGGACCCGCAGGCTTGCTGGGACTCGCAGTAGTTAGACTGACTTTAGTGCAGGCCATGGTGACTACAGATGGACTTGACAGAGATGGTGACTGACAATAAGATGACTTGACTTACTGGTGACCGACTTGTGGCTGCAGGACTTTAGGCCTCCAATGCTCTGGACACAGACACTGAGACGACTGCACTGGACCTCAGTATACAGCAGAAGAGATGGCAGCCCCTCCCCTGGTTATATAGGGGGGTGTGCAAGGAGCCCATAGGTCACTTGGGGGGTCACCTGGTCACTGGAGCCCTCTGGGTAACAATAATGTGGTACAAACGTTAAAGCAACAGTACAATAAAAGAGGCAAACCTATATACATAATGGGGGTATGCTGCAGGGGAGCCCAGGGGACATGCAGGGACTCTGCCTGACAGGACAGGAGGACAGTACGGGGCCACATCATCCCGTACTGGGACATCACACATCCTTAAGGGGTTAAAGGTGTGTTACAGTTCGGGCAGAATTGCCCCATATGACCCACGTTACACCCTCTTGTAGTATTTCATCCTGTAGTCTCGCCTCTTTGTGTCTCCTTACAGAAAACTTCAAGTACTGGCATAAAAAAGAAGATGGAGGCGATCATTGGAAGGTGGAAACCCTCCCTGGCGCCCATGGCCGGCCATTCCCAGATGAAAAAGTAAAGAAGTACTATGTCACGTCTTATCAGTACGTTTATACGTCACCATTGTTATCAGTCTTGACCTGTTGGTTAAAGAGACATTTCTTTACTAGTCGCAATTTTAGTGGGAAAATACTGTGAACTGAACCATAAAAGGGGCAAGAAATAGTGCACACCGTGCGTAAAGCGAAAGTTTTGGGGTCAATTCCGGCTTGTGGAGCTTAAAGGGGTCCATAGACTTGCATTGAGCGGGCGAGGCCGTGACGTCACGATGCCCCGTCCGGAGAAAACTTCGCTCCGGGCTGCTGCAGGGGGGATCACGGGGGTCCCCAGCAGCGGGACCCTTGCGATCAGACATCTTATTCTCTATCCTTTTGGATAAGATGTCTAACAGCAGAGTACCCCATTAAAGTGGTACTCCCCTGGAAAACATTTTTTTTTTTTTTTAATTAACTGGTGCCAGAAAGTTAAACAGATTTGTAAATTACTTCGATTAAAAAAATCTTAATCCTTCCAGTACTTATCAGCTGCTGTTATGATCCACAGGAAGTTCTTTTCTTTTTGAATTTTCTTTGTCTGACCACAGTGCTCTCTGCTGACACCTCTGTCTATTTTAGGAACTGTCCAGAGCAGCATATCTTTTCTATGGGGATTTGCTCCTACTCTGGACAGTTCCTAAAATTGGCAGAGATGTCAGCAGAGAGCACTGTGGTCGGGCAGAAAGGAAAATCAAAAAGAACTTCCTGATCATAACAGCAGCTGATAAGTACTGGAAGGATTAAGATTTTTTTATAGAAATAATTTACAAATCTGTTTAACTTTCTGGCACCAGTTGATTTAAGATTTTTATTTTCCAGTAGAGTACCCCTTTAAGGGTCTATTCACGCATTCAGTATCCGGTGTGTATTTGATGCGAAGGATTTAAAGCGGAGATATGAAGCAGTGTTCAGTCATTTAGTTTACATTGAAATCTGTAGGATACTGTATGTGGGAATACGCGCATAGTGTACGCTCACACGTACAGGATCGGCGGCCTATTGAGTGCAGCTGACTTTGCTACTCAGTAACTTCAATGGGTAGAAAAATCAACTGCAGAAAATCTGCAGAAAAAATATCCAGCATATCCTGTACGCGTGAATATACCCTAAAAGAGTATTCCCATGTGGGATAGTTATGACCTATCCACTATCCCTTCAACCCGGAAAACTATAAAGCAGCAATATACCTTATTCTAAGGTGTCAAGTAGGTGGGGCTCCCGAATTGACAATTTGTGGATCTAATTACTCTGAATGGTGACGTCCAAGAGTAAAGGACTCGATGGGGCGTCGTATGGTGGCAAAATGTTTCCAGCAGTTGCACTTATTTCTCTTTGTGCCCTTGAATCATGGGTCCCATCCATGACTTAGATGCAGGTCTAGGTACCAGAAAGTGTTAGTCCCAGAGTCACCCAGGCCTCCTAGAAATACAGGGGCACTGCTTGTTTCACACTCTAATCTCTCTCTCTCGCTCCTCTCATTTTTACAATATTTTCATGCAGAACCTTTTATCTATTGTTTCTAGTTGGTGTTTAAAGTCCCAGACTATCAACCTGAAGAAAGAAGGATACCCCAATGAGTTCATGGACATTGTGCAACCCAACATAATCATCAAGGACTGGTAAGTATTAAAGGGGTATTCCGGGCAAAAACATTTTATCGGGTGCAGGTGCTGAATCTCCAGTTTCGGAAACCTCCGGGTTTCCGGGACTGGGGACATGACGTCACGCCATGCCCCCTCCATTCATGTCTATGGGAGGGGGCGTGACTGACGTCACGCCCCCTCCCATAGACATGAATGGAGGGGGCATGGCGTGACGTCACGTCCCCAGAAACCCGGAGGTTTCCAAAACTGGAGATTCAGCACCTGCACCTGATAAAATGTTTGTGCCCGGAATACCCCTTTAATTTATTGCCCCTTTTCGGCTCTTCAGCAACGCTACAACTCTCATCATGCGTCTCCCATTTGAATGTGTCCCCGTAGGTACTCAGCCAGACACGACTGTGGGAGCCAGTACACGATTCACGTACAACTCTTGTCACATGACAAGACCGTAATAGCGGAGTTTAAGCCGGATCCTGTTCGTATAGAGCAGTGGAGCACCGCGGAGTGGGCCCAGGTATTCACATACATGGGTGCGGTGGAGGGATCGGTGTAATGGGATTTAGTGATAGAAGGAACATTAAGGCTTTTTCTCTTTGGCCCCTCTCACAGATTGAATACACCTTCAGAATGTACGGTCCTGGGGTTCGCTACATCTATTTTGAACATGGAGGATGTGACACCCAGTTTTGGGCCGGCTGGTACGGTATAAGGGTGACAAACAGTAGCGTGACAATCGATCCCGGGGACCTCAGCACCTGAGTCCGGAGACATCTAAACTTGTGCCGGAAACGTCACTTTTTTGATCCCCAATGCTAAAACGCTATAATCTACCTCTTGTCCATCTGCTCTGCAATTAAAGGGGCACTCCTGTGGAAACCTTTTTTTTTTTTTTTAATCAGCTGATGCCAGAAAGTTAAACGGATTTGTAAATTACTTCTATTTAAAAATCTTAATCCTTCCAGTACTTTTTAGCGGCTATATACTACAGAGGAAATGTTTTTCTAGTTGGATTTCTCTTCTGTCATGACCACAGTGCTCTCTGCTGACCTCTGCTGTCCATTTTAGGAACTGTCTAGAGAGGCACATGTTTGCTATGGGGATTTTTCTCCTGCTCTGGACAGTTCCTAAAATGGACAGCAGAGGTCAGCAGAGAGCACTGTGGTCGTGACAGAAGAGAAATCCAAAAAGATAAATTTTTCCTCTGTAGTATACATCCCCTAAAAAGTACTGGAAGGATTAAGATTTTTTTTAATAGAAGTAATTTACAAATCTGTTTAACTTTCTGGCACCAGTTGATCTAAAAAAAAAAAAAATTTAAATAAATAAAAAAAGTTTTCCACGGGAGTACCCCTTTAAATTCTATCTATTGTTCCTGGTCCTTCATTTCAGGCTGTTAAAGAAATCCAGAAAACTCCCGGCCCCCAGGACCACTATATCTTCAGTGACGTGATATTTTAGGCACTTATGTTCTAATGCCGATGTACTATCTATTATACATCTCTGGATTAAAGGGGTACTCCAGTGAAAAACTTTTTTTATCAACTGGTGCCAGAAAGTTAGAAAGTTAAACAGATATACAAATTACTTCTATTAAAAAATCTTAATCCTTTCAGTACTACTTAGCTGCTGAATACTACAGTGGAAATTATTTTCTTTTTGGAACACAGAGCTCTCTGCTGACATCACGAGCACAGTGCTCTCTGCTGACATCTCTGTCCATTTTTCGGAACTGTCCGGAGCAGCATATGTTTTCTATGGGGATTTTCTCCTACTCTGGACGGTTCTTAAAATGGACAGAGGTGTCAGCAGAGAGCACTGTGGTCATGATGTCAGCAGAGAGCTCTGTGTTCCAAAAGGAAAATAATTTTCTCTGTAGTATTCAGCAGCTAATAAGTACTGGAGGGATTAAGATTTTTTAATAGAAGTAATTTACAGATGACAGGCTAGCCCCGTCCTCCACCGCAGCTCCCACGCCTGTCATCTGTACCACGTCCATGAGACCTGAATAAACGTACCTGCTTGGTGAGTGCCGCCTCTGTGTGTCTTTACTTCGTTGGATCTCTGTGCTTCTGCTAGGCTGGGCACCTCCGCTGCAGGCTTCTATGTGTGCTTCCCTGTGCTTCTCCTTACGCTTAGTTTTGTATGTGCCGGTTACTCCTCTTTGCTGTTTGCCAGACCATAAAGAGGTTATCCAGGAATTGAAAAACAGAGCTTATTTCTTTTAAAAAAAAGCCACTCCCTGTCTGTCTCTAGGTTGAGTGTGGTATTACAAGTTAGCTCCATTCACTTCAATGGAACTGAGCTGCAGAACTAGAGCTGGGCAGTATGACCAAAAATGTATATCACGGTATTTTTCTACATTATGACGGTTTCACGGTATTTAACGGTATAGTGTCAGGTGGTCGGGGGTCATCACCATGGTACCCGGGGTCTCGGTCAGGCCGCCCAGTAACTCTCCTCCATCTCTCTGCAGTTCTGCTCGACTTTCCCGCGCCTGTCCGGGAGTCACATGCCCACCGGGAGTGGTAGTCCCCTCCCAGCTCCTCACAGTCAGTTCAGTGCGGCTTGGACTACACTTCCCAGAGACGCTGTGCGGCCCGATGTTTCTCTACGCCATCATGCACTGGAGTTGGTTGCTATGGAAACGGTATTGCGGTATGTGAAATATTCATATCGTAAGACAAAAAACACACCGTTATTCGGTATGAAACGGTATACCGCCCAGCTCTATGCAGAACCACACCCAACCTAAAGACAGACAGGGAGTGTTTTTTTTTTTTCTTTTTAAAGAAATAAGCTCTGTTTTTAGATTCCTGAATAGGGCTATGCATGTTCCCGGGCTGCTAACAGTTGCCGACGCTTAGTCTAGTTCCCAGATGAGACTGTACCGGGAGCTACACCCAACGGCGCTGGATGGGAAGGTCTGTCTGAACGGAATTCAGTTTTAAAATTCCGCTCGGAAATTCCGATGCAGCAGAGTCCCATTGCTGGCAATGGGATTCTGCTGCACGGTGCACACTGCAGAGTTTTCGAGGCAGACTTTCCACCCAGAAATTCCGCCAGAACATGGAACTCTTTCAACGTTCTTATGGATATCCACTCCACAGACATTGCTGCCTATGCGCTGCCCACACTTGGAATCTCAAGCCGGACAAAATTTTGCAGTGTGCACTAGGGCTGGGCGTTATACCGGTTCATACCGAAATTTGTTTGTTGCACGATATGAATTTTCGCCCATACCACAATACCGGTTGACCCCCCCTCTCGAATGAGTGAATTATCCGCCGCAGTCCCCACATCGGGGAACTACTCATATGTGACCCGCGAGCGCTGTTCTGCTTTTCTTCCGCCCCCCCCAATGAATTTACAACTGCACTGTCCCCACATCATGTCACCCGCAAGCACTCCTCTGCTCCTCCTCCTATGAGTTGCCGGCCGCCGGTGCTGGAAATCTATACTCTACTACAAATAACGTTGCCCGGGCTGCAAAAATAAACAAAATAAACTTTAACTCCCCTTTTGATGTTTCCCGTTACCGGCCTCATGGTCCCTCCGCTGAAGTCCTGGGGGTGGGAACGTCACACAGTCGTCAGCCTATCACCGGCCGCAGCAATTTCCCGCCTCAGCCGCTGATAGGCTGAGTCCACTGTCATGTAAGGAGCAGGCCGGCTTCATACATGACAGTGCGCTCAGCCTATCAGCGGCTGCAGTGATGTCCCGCCCCGGCTGATGATAGGCTGGCGGCTCTGTGACTTTCCCGTCCCAAGAAAACAGCAAGAGGAGGACAGTGAAGACGGTACCAGAGCACGGGAAACGTTATTTGTAGTACAGTACAGATTTCTAGCTCCGCCGGCCCGCAACTCATAGGAGGATGAGCAGAGGAGCGCTTGCTGTGACATGATGTGGGGACAGCGCAGCTGATAATTCATTGGGGGGGGGGAGGGGGTGTTGGAAGAGAAGCGGCGCCCAGGACACCATTAAATACCGTGGAACCGCCGTCACTTACAAAAATACAGTGGTGCACGTTTTTGCTCATATCGCCCAGCTCTAGTGTGTACCCAGCCTTAGGGATCTAAGGGGTCAGGTGCCCAGGAGGTTTAGTGGAGCGATATGCTGCTTAGTTAGGGATGTATTAAAGGGTATGTGCACAGGTCAGACCTGTGGCTTGTGGGATATTTCTTTGTTTCTAGGGTGGCACAGAAGGTTTCTCTTCATTCACCGGGTCCGGACCTGGGTACTGGTTAGGATATGGCGGTCTGCAGCCGTTTCAGCTGCTGCCGAAGATGCAAAGTTGTTGTCTGACTGTTTTAATGGTTCATACTGGTGAATATTACTTGGGCAAGCTTTTGTGTATCATCTGATATTTTGTGTATAAAGTCTGACACACACAGTTTTCGTTAGGGGCCTTATGAAGTGCGTGTAGCGCGAGACGGTTCCATAGCCCGTGAACACCTCCCTCCTCTGTCGTCCCCCCCCCCTGCACCATTGTCTCTGTATTCGTATGAATAAACATCACAGATGAAGAAAGAATGGTGGCGAGTGCACTTGTCTTCTCTATTCTAATGTTGGTTCCATGTGTTGTGGTTGGAAGTTGTTTTCAGACTAGATTGGCGCGGGGCGTGGAATTTGAGGGGGATTAAACATGCATGGCATTGTTCATTAAATTTTAAATTTTTTTAAAGCACATCAACAGGGATGACTATGAGCTCAAGGAGGTGATCGAAATTTTGTGGACCTGAGGAAGGCGCGAGTGTGTACCGAAACGCGCTGTCTCCTTTTTTGATCTGACTTCTTTTCAATAAAAGTTAGTCCTATGAACCTGCTGGCTTACGTTCTATTTGATTCTATTCACACCCGCATACTGTAGCGCTCCTAAGAACCCCCTGTCTTTCGTACTCTCCTCATTGCCATTTGTTCTCCGCCTCCTCCGGGGACACGGAAAAAAGGGGTGAGAGCAGCAGACTGTTTACCTTTCTCCCTGCACACCCGCAGACCATAAGACACGGGTTACACTGGCCCTTTTTTTGTACCTCCACAAAAGGTCAGTACGACACCTTGGGTGTTGGTGGTGGGTATTTTGCAGTGTCTTTTGTATCTACCGTAAATACTACACTAGGGAGTGCCTGTTTTTTCCCCCCCTTTTCTCCTTATACGTAATTAAAGGGGTACTCCACTGCCCCAGCATCCAGAACATTTTGTTACAAACACTGGGTGCGGGCTGCGGGGGTCGTGACATCCCGGCCACGCCCCTTGTGATGTCACGCAACGCCCTCTCAGTGCAAGTCTATGGGAGGGGGTGTGGCGACTGCCACACCCCCTCCCATAGACTTGCACTGAGGGGGCGTTGACGTGACATCACAAGGGGCGTGGCCGGGATGTCACGACGCCCGCACCCAGCGCTCGGAACAAAAAGTCGCTGGGGCAGTGGAGTACCCCTTTAAGGATTGTAATGTAAGGATTTGGTGAGTAAATACACTTTCATGAATCATTCCAATCCCCCCCAGCGAGGGAGGACAGTGGGTGCAAGTGTAAGATTATTGTACGACTGCTGTCACATGACGTTACTGTAATGTCGGAGTTTTGGCCTTAAAGTGGAACGCCGCAGAGTGACCATCCATCTGTCCGGAGATGTCTAATCCAGTGTTTTCACACTGTTTCCAAAACACTGGTGTAATCTTATACTGGAAGGTAATCAGAACCTAGAAAATAAATCCACCGCCACCTCCCTATGGTCAGACTATTCTAATAAGGCTTAAAGGGGTAGTCCAGTGGTGAACAACTTATCCCCTATTCTAAGGATAGGGGATAAGTTTGAGATCGCGGGGGGTCTCCGACCGCTGGGGTGCCCCGCAAACCCCTGTACGGGGCCCCCGGCAGCCTGCGGGAAGGGGGCTTGTTGACCACCGCACAAAGCGGCCGCTGACACGCCCCCTCAATACAACTCTATGGTAGAGACGGAGCGCTGCCTTCGGCAATCTCCGGCTCTGCCATAGAGATGTATTGAGGGGGCGTGTCAGCGGCCGCTTCGTGAAATGGTCGACACCCGCTAAAATATAAGGGGGTACTGGGGTGAAAAGTCCTGTATAGATACCAGAGATTACAACATAGGGACTGAAGCTGCTGCAATAGAAAAGTGCAAGTGCTTAAAAAGTGCAACAAAACTATAAATAATCAATGTGCAACAAGTAATACACTAACAATAGAATATACACATGCAAATAAGTCAAAGTCAAGATACATTAAAAAGTGAAATGTGTCAACTTAAAAACCAATATAGCAGCAGCTAGTAAAGGTCCGTGTCAGGAAAGCAGGACTCACCCCAGCCCCACACCACAACTCCGATGCGTTTCGCCAGGAGCAGCTTTATCCAGGAGTGGTGTGGACTAGGATGGCCATGATATTTATATTGTATGTGCGCCAATAGGGAGCAGAAAACACACCTGCTCCGAAGTATACTGCAGATCTAGAAGCCGGACGTGACAAAAGACGCCGGGGGGTCACATGAACACAGGGCAGTCATCCGGCTAGGGGGATGTTGTGAGAGCTGTTAGTAATCACCTGATTCAATCCGGGCTATTACTGACCCACCGCCAAACCGGTCATGCTGTAAGATGTTGCAGGCAGCAGAACGTGCTCCACGGCATCTCCAGACTCTGTCACGTCAGTGTGAACCTGCTTTCCTCTGTGAAGAGCACAGGGCACCAGTGAATTTTGGTGTTCTCTGGCAAATGCCAAACGTCCTGCACGGTGTTGGGCTGTAAGCACAACCCCCACCTGTGGATGTCGGGCCCTCATACCATCCTCATGGAGTCTGTTTCTGACCGTTTGAGTGGACACATGCACATTTGTGGCCTGCTGGAGGTCATTTTGCAGGGCTCTGACAGTGCTGCTTCTCCTCGCACAAAGGCGGAGGTAGCGGTCCTGCTGCTGGGTTGTTGCCTCCTACGGCCTCCTCCACATCTCCTGATAGCGCCTCCATGCTCTGGACACTACGCTGACAGACACAGCAAGCCTTCTTGCCAGTTGTTGGCTGTCTGGGCATGCTGGGAGTTGTAGTTTTGCAACATCTAGAGCTCAATAGTTTGGACACCAATTCAGATACGTTAGATAAGTTGTTTAATGTGGGACAAGCTCTATGTTGGAACTTCTAGACTAATCTGATAGGTCTTAAAGGGGTACTCCATTGGAAAACATTTTTTTTTCAACTGGTGCTAGAAAGTTAAACAGATTTGTAAATGTCTTCTATTTAAAAATCTTAATCCTTACAGTACTTATTAGCTGCTATATGCTCAAAAGGAAGTTCTTTTATTTTTAAATTTCCTTTCTGTCTGACCACAGTGCTCTCTGCTGACACCTCTGTCCATATCAGGAACTGTCCAGAGTAGAAGCAAATCCCCATAGCAAACCTATGCTGCTCCAGACAGTTCCTTAAATGGACAGAGGTGTCAGCAGAGAGCACTGTGTACAGGCAGAAAGGGAATTCAGAAAGAAAAGAACTTCCTGTGGAGCAAAACAGCAGCTGATAAGTACTGGAAGGATTACGATTTTTAAACAGAAGTAATTTACAAATCGGTTTAACTTTCTGGCACCAGTTGGAGTACCCCTTTAAAAGGAGCAGTAACCCTAAAATGTACCTATTTGCTGTTTAATTGAGTCCTATCTATAGTTCTCTTATCACTGGTGAAGAAATCCAGAAAACTCCCGGCCCCGAGGACCACTGTATCTACAGGGATATCATGTATCAGCCGCTCGTCTTATAACACTGCTGCACTATTATAAAATCCTGGATTAAGGTTTACTGCTCAGCTAATGCATGGAAAAAGCCAAATACTGGGTATACATTGTTACAGTACAGGTTGTCATAGTTAATAAGATAGCAAATAAGTGTAAATTCTTTATTGTAATGACAACACATAAAATAAACGTTCTTATATTAAATACTAGCTGAGTACCCGGCGTTGCCCGGTTTTTCCTTCCTAATCCTTGTTGTGGAGGAAAATAAACAGAGGAGGAAGCTTTTGACTTCATATCCCGTCCTCATATATTGTTGTCATATCCCGACCTCATATC
>NC_079198.1:128330463-128345463 GCF_029499605.1 Hyla sarda | reverse complement strand
AAGATTATTTATAAGAAATGTGCAGAACTTTTACAGAAATAAACTTTATTTTGTAACTTACATATACAACTGGTTCATCGGTCCTAGCACTCAAGTTTTTTCTTTTTTGCCCATTTCATGCACGCCCCCTCCCATAGACTTGCATTGAAGGGGCAGGGTGTGACGTCATGAAGGGGCGGGGGCTATGACATCACAAACTCCAAACGCTGAGCAGCGGAGTACTCCTTTGAACTACATGACAACATCATTACCCATCAGACCCATCCTAGCTCTATCTGTATATTGCTGCTGCTATCTCTATGGGATCAGGATATACAGTAGTTATACACCCCCCCCCCTCCCAGCTCTCTGTATACTGCTGCTGCTATCCTTATGGGATCAGGATAAATAGTAGTTATACACCTCTCCTCCAGTTCTATCTGTATACAATGGGGATCAAAAGTTTGGGCACCCCAGGTAAAAAAAAATTATTAATGTGCATAAAGAAGCCAAGGAAAGATGGAAAAATCTCCAAAAGGCATCAAATTACAGATTAGACATTCTTATAATATGTCAACAAAAGTTATATTTTATTTCCATCATTTACACTTTCAAAATAACAGAAAACAAAAAAATGGCGTCTGCTAAAGTTTGGGCACCCTGCAGAATTTATAGCATGCACTGCCCCCTTTGCAAAGCTGAGACCTGCCAGTGTCATGGATTGTTCTCAATCAGCATCTGGGAAGACCGGGTGATGTCAATCTCAAAGGTTTTAAATGCCCAGACTCATCTGACCTTGCCCCAACAATCAGCACCATGGGTTCTTCTAAGCAGTTGTCTAGAAATCTGAAACTGAAAATAGTTGACGCTCACAAAGCTGGAGAAGGCTATAAGAAGATAGCAAAAAATTTTCAGATGTCAATATCCTCTGTTCGGAATGTAATTAAGAAATGGCAGTCATCAGGAACAGTGGAAGTTAAAGCAAGATCTGGAAGACCAAGAAAAATATCAGACCGAACAGCTCGCAGGATTGTGAGAAAAACAATTCAAAACCCACATTTGACTGCACAATCCCTCCAGAAAGATCTGGCAGACACTGGAGTTGTTGTACACTATTCCACTATAAAGAGATACTTGTACAAATATGTTCTTCATGGAAGAGTGATCAGAAGAAAACCTCTTCTACATCCTCACCACAAAAATCAGCGTTTGAACTTTGCAAATGAACATATAGACAAGCCTGATGCATTTTGGAAACAAGTTCTGTGGACCGATGAGGTTAAAATGGAACTTTTTGGCCGGAATGAGCAAAGGTACGTTTGGAGAAGAAGGGGAACAGAATTTAATGAAAAGAACCTCTGTCCAACTGTTAAGCATGGGGGTGGATCAATCATGCTTTGGGATTGTATTGCAGCCAGTGGCAGAGGGAATATCTCACGAGTAGAAGGAAAAATTGATTCAATAAAATGTCAGCAAATTTTGCATGCTAACTTGATGCCATCTGTGAAAAAGCTGAAGTTAAAGAGAGGATGGCTTCTACAAATGGATAATGATCCTAAACACACCTCGAAATCCACGGGGGATTACATCAAGAGGCGTAAACTGAAGGTTTTGCCATGGCCATCACAATCTCCTGACCTCAACATAATTGAAGATCTATGGATAGACCTTAAAAGAGCAGTACGTGACAGACAGCCCAGAAATCTCAAAGAACTGGAAGACTTTTGTAAGGAAGAATGGGCACAGATATCTCAAACAAGAATTGAAAGACTCTTGGCTGCTACAAAAAGCGTTTACAAGCTGTGATACTTGCCAAAGGGGGCAGTACAAGATATTAACTCTGCAGGGGGCCAAAACTTTTGCAGACGCCATTTTTTTGTTTTCTGTTATTTTGAAAGTGTAAATGATGGAAATAAAATCTAACTTTTGTTGACATATTATAAGAATGTCTAATCTGTAATTTGATGCCTTTTGGAGATTTTTCCATCTTTCCTTGGCTTCTTTATGCACATTAATACAAATCTTTACCTGGGGGGCCCAAACTTTTGATCCCCACTGTACTGCTGCTGCTTTCTTCATGGGATCAGGATTAATAGTAGTTATACACCTCCCCTCCAGTTCTATCTGAATACTGCTGCTGCTGCTATTTCTATGCGATCAGGATATATAGTAGTTATACACCTCTCCTCTAGCTCTATCTGTATACTGCTGCTATCTCTATGTAATCAGGATATATAGTAGTTATACCCCCTCCTGCTCTATGTAATCAGGATATATAGTAGTTATACCCCTCCTGCTCTATCTGTATACTGCTGCTATCTCTATGTAATCAGGTTATATAGTAGTTATACACCCCCATGGGACTGTGCTTACACTGTTTTCCTCTTTTTGCTATTCACCGTAACTTCACAAATCATTTTTTCTCTTAAAAATTGCAGTTTGGATTAGAAAATGTTTCAAAGCTGCACATAATGTGAACTGACACCAACCCAGTTATGAGTCTCAGCTGTTTAGGCTTCGGGTGCTTATGTTGGTCATTAGGTGAATTGTAGTGATGAGACTCCATCGCTCTCTCTGCAAAGTCAGATGAATCATGGGAACTGTAGGCATCATGAGAACATAATTTTTTGCTCTGAAACACAAACCAATATGGCTCAAAACTCACGCCTGCCACATCGGCCAAAACAGGTAAGCACAAAGCATACACAAGAACCTGTACATTGTCCCCAAATAGCCTATGCTGCACTATATGAGCAAGAAAAAATCTTTAAGGGGTGCACTATGTGCAAGAATAAAGAGGCCACATTGTCATTGATTTTAGTAGGAGCATCACAGTATGATGTAGTGAGGTAGGTATATAGCGGAACTATGTAGCCACTTCATTCCTGGGGGTCCTAGCTCCTCTTCTGACATAAAAGGTGTAGAAGACTTCACGTGTGTGCATCCTCCATATACTCCAATACAGTGGTCCCTCAAGTTACAATATTAATCGGTTCCAGGACGTCCATTGTATGTTGAAACCATTGTATGTTGAGACCAGAACTCTATGGAAACCTGGTAATTGGTTCTGAAGCCCCAAAATGTCATCCAAAAATAGGAAAATGTGAGAATTAAAGAAAAATAAGTAGATAACTAATATAGATAAAGCAAATCCTTACATATAAAAGTAAGAAAGATCTGCTGGGAGCTGTAAATCACTGTCTATTTCAGTGTTTCCCAACAAGGGGGCCTCCAGCTGTTGCAAAACTACAACTCCCAGCATGCCCGGACAGCCTTTGGGCATGCTGGGAGTTGTAGTTTTGCAACAGCTGGAGGCACCCTCGTTGGGACACACTGGTCTATGTAGAGGACAGGAGCTTCTTCAGGGTCCTGTACAGTACACGAAATGTCCTAAAAGTAACATGGAGTCACCTTCACCTGGTGTCCAAAGGAGCAGCTAACCCTGGTACAGGTAAAGAGTACAGAACATGTAATACCTCCCTGTACTGTAGGGGGCACTACCAGACACCAGTCAGTGCATACACTTCAGTAATACAGGTAAAGAGTAGTACAGAACATGTAATACCTCCCTGTACTGTAGGGGGCACTACCAGACACCAGTCAGTGCATACACTTCAGTAATACAGGTAAAGAGTAGTACAGAACATGTAATACCTCCCTGTACTGTACGGGGCGCTACCAGACACCAGTCAGTGCATACACTTCAGTAATACAGGTAAAGAGTACAGAACATGTAATACCTCCCTGTACTGTAGGGGGCGCTACCAGACACCAGTCAGTGCATGCACTTCAGTAATACAGGTAAAGAGTAGTACAGAACATGTAATACCTCCCTGTACTGTAGGGGGCACTACCAGACACCAGTCAGTGCATACACTTCAGTAATACAGGTAAAGAGTAGTACAGAACATGTAATACCTCCCTGTACTGTAGGGGGCGCTACCAGACACCAGTCAGTGCATGCACTTCAGTAATACAGGTAAAGAGTAGTACAGAACATGTAATACCTCCCTGTACTGTAGGGGGCGCTACCAGACACCAGTCAGTGCATACACTTCAGCAATACAGGTAAAGAGTAGTACAGAACATGTAATACCTCCCTGTACTGTAGGGGGCGCTACCAGACATCAGTCAGTGCATACACCTCAGTAATGCAGGTAAAGAGTAGTACAGAACATGTAATACCTCCCTGTACTGTAGGGGCGCTACCAGACATCAGTCAGTACATACACCTCAGTAATGCAGGTAAAGAGTAGTACAGAACATGTAATACCTCCCTGTACTGTAGGGGGCGCTACCAGACATCAGTCAGTACATGCACTTTAGGAATACAGGGGTTTTACCAGTGAATGCCCATTCTGATTGATCGGTTCTTCCAGCCATTCACTCATTTCACAGAACTGGACTGTCCGTGCATTGTATGTTGAGTCTGGTTTCAAGTTACAATGGTCCAGAAAAGACAATTGTATGTTGAGTGATCACTGTAATGGTCCCCATCCAATAATCCATAATAAGAACCCAATCACTCGTCACCAGATACCGGAGAAGTCGCGACAACCTGGGCACAAGTCCAGGGCTCCTGATACCTGGGCCCCCACATGGCAAAACTGGAGCAGGTAAATCTTCACTGCCGGGGACCACCAGGGACGGCAACATTCGCTCCTTCACTAATTAGGCAGTACAGGATAAGGCGGTATTATTTGGACTCAATGTCAGGTTTATGAGAAGGAAATTAGACTGTAAGCTCTTCTGTTGTGGGAGTCATTAGAATACACAAATTACTATATTATATGTTGGGGCAGAGTAAGCGAATTTATGCTACGGCTCCAGTGATTTTAGGCAACATCCTCCAGTGCAGACAGTCAGGGGTTAACTCAGTCAGTGTGGATGCTGCTGCGATCATAGTCATCATATAGAAGTGAATATACATCACATATAAGGCAGGATTCAGGCGCTGAGGTCTTCAGGCTCAATGGTGACCCGGCTGTTGGTCACTCGGATCCCATACCAACCGGCCCAGAACTGCGTGTCCTGTCCTCCATGCTGGAAATAAACATACCGCACTCCTGGTCCATAGTTACTAAAGGTGTGCGTCATCTACAAGCAGAGAGCAGGAGAATATTTATCAATACATCGTACAGAGGCAGTATTATAGTAGTTATATTCTTGTATATAGGAGCAGTATTATAGTAGTTATATTCTTGTATATAGGAGCAGTATTATAGTAGTTATATTCTTGTATATAGGTGCAGTATTATAGTAGTTATATTCTTGTATATAGGAGCAGTATTATAGTAGTTATATTCTTGTATATAGGAGCAGTATTATAGTAGTTATATTCTTGTATATAGGTGCAGTATTATAGTAGTTATATTCTTGTATATAGGAGCAGTATTATAGTAGTTATATTCTTGTATATAGGAGCAGTATTATAGTAGTTATATTCTTGTATATAGGAGCAGTATTATAGTAGTTATAGTCTTGTATATAGGAGCAGTATTATAGTAGTTATAGTCTTGTATATAGGAGCAGTATTATAGTAGTTATATTCTTGTATATAGGAGCAGTATTATAGTAGTTATATTCTTGTATATAGGAGCAGTATTATAGTAGTTATATTCTTGTATATAGGAGCAGTATTATAGTAGTTATATTCTTGTATATAGGAGCAGTATTATAGTAGTTATATTCTTGTATATAGGAGCAGTATTATAGTAGTTATATTCTTGTATATAGGAGCAGTATTATAGTAGTTATATTCTTGTATATAGGAGCAGTATTATAGTAGTTATATTCTTGTATATAGGAGCAGTATTATAGTAGTTATAGTCTTGTATATAGGAGCAGTATTATAGTAGTTATAGTCTTGTATATAGGAGCAGTATTATAGTAGTTATATTCTTGTATATAGGAGCAGTATTATAGTAGTTATATTCTTGTATATAGGAGCAGTATTATAGTAGTTATATTCTTGTATATAGGAGCAGTATTATAGTAGTTATATTCTTGTATATAGGAGCAGTATTATAGTAGATATATTCTTGTATATAGGAGCAGTATTATAGTAGTTATATTCTTGTATATAGGAGCAGTATTATAGTAGTTATAGTCTTGTATATAGGAGCAGTATTATAGTAGTTATATTCTTGTATATAGGAGCAGTATTATAGTAGTTATATTCTTGTATATAGGAGCAGTATTATAGTAGTTATATTCTTGTATATAGGAGCAGTATTATAGTAGTTATATTCTTGTATATAGGAGCAGTATTATAGTAGTTATATTCTTGTATATAGGAGCAGTATTATAGTAGTTATATTCTTGTATATAGGAGCAGTATTATAGTAGTTATATTCTTGTATATAGGAGCAGTATTATAGTAGTTATATTCTTGTATATAGGTGGCAGTATTATAGTAGTTATATTCTTGTATATAGGAGCAGTATTATAGTAGTTATATTCTTGTATATAGGAGGCAGTATTATAGTAGTTATATTCTTGTATATAGGAGCAGTATTATAGTAGATATATTCTTGTATATAGGAGCAGTATTATAGTAGTTATATTCTTGTATATAGGAGCAGTATTATAGTAATTATATTCTTGTATATAGGAGCAGTATTATAGTAGTTATATTCTTGTATATAGGAGCAGTATTATAGTAGTTATATTCTTGTATATAGGAGGCAGTATTATAGTAGTTATATTCTTGTATATAGGAGCAGTATTATAGTAGATATATTCTTGTATATAGGAGCAGTATTATAGTAGTTATATTCTTGTATATAGGAGCAGTATTATAGTAGTTATATTCTTGTATATAGGAGCAGTATTATAGTAGTTATATTCTTGTATATAGGAGGCAGTATTATAGTAGTTATATTCTTGTATATAGGAGCAGTATTATAGTAGTTATATTCTTGTATATAGGAGCAGTATTATAGTAGTTATATTCTTGTATATAGGAGCAGTATTATAGTAGTTATATTCTTGTATATAGGTGGCAGTATTATAGTAGTTATATTCTTGTATATAGGAGCAGTATTATAGTAGTTGTATTCTTGTATATAGGTGGCAGTATTATAGTAGTTATATTCTTATATATAGGAGCAGTATTATAGTAGTTATATTCTTGTATATAGGAGCAGTATTATAGTAGTCATATTCTTGTATATAGGAGCAGTATTATAGTAGTTATATTCTTGTATATAGGAGCAGTATTATAGTAGTTATATTCTTGTATATAGGAGCAGTATTATAGTAGTTATATTCTTGTATATAGGAGCAGTATTATAGTAGTTATATTCTTGTATATAGGAGCAGTATTATAGTAGTTATATTCTTGTATATAGCAGCAGTATTATAGTAGTTATATTATTGTATATAGGAGCAGTATTATAGTAGATATATTATTGTATATAGGAGCAGTATTATAGTAGTTATATTCTTGTATATAGGAGGCAGTATTATAGTAGTTATATTCTTGTATATAGAGGCAGTATTATAGTAGTTATATTCTTGTATATAGGAGGCAATTTTTATTGTGAAAACAAACAAAATTACAAGTAACATAAATTCTTACAATGCAAAACAAAAATAACAAGCATTGTACACACAATGACTACTCAACTAGAGTATGTACAGAGTAATATTAAACTTAGAAAGTCCGCATTTGCTGGAAAAGGAAAAACACAAAAAAAATTTATAAATCATCCGTGTTAAACCAAAGAGACATTCCTCCATAATTTCCCATTATTTTGGTTCCTCCGTATCTCTAATGACTTTACCCACTGGAGCTCGGACATGATCTGTCTTACTGCTGTGATGTGGTGGAATGGCTCGTTGTGTATGGACACTCTAGTTCTCATGTGCCAATGGTAATATTTAATGACTGTTATAATTATGTACATTGTCCCCCTGTCTACAGTCCTGTTACTGGATGGTACAGCATATACGATGTCAGGATACGTCAGGTTCTGCAGTAATGGGATGTTCAGCTTACTGGACACTTCTTCCCATATCCTCCTCCCGCCCCTGCAGTCAGATATGAAATGCTCCATCGTCTCCTCCTGCTGACAACCCAGAGGACAGTTCCTATCAGAAACGCTTAGATACTTTAGATTACCCCTGACAAAGAGCCTCCCATGGAGCGACAGCCAAGCTATGTCAAAGAATTTTGCGGGGAGTCGTTTCCCATTGAGGAACTTTAGACTTTCCTGTAAAGTGCTGGTCACACAGTCCCTCAAGGCAAGTGGAGAGCAGAATAAAGCCCTACAAACCCTTACGTATAGATCCTTCCTTGGCTTACTCTCTATATAGGACTTCTCAATGCGCCATCTCTTCAGACATCTGAGCCCGTATTCCAGGTACGGGGGGAGGTAGTCACGCGTCCATCTCCCCTCTTGAGACTGCCGCCTTGCACCCAAGACTCTGCAAAAGGCAATATCCAGTCCCTGATACTATTCGCCCACAGGGAGCTGTTGTTTGAGTCCAGGCAACCAAAATTAACTTTTAGAAACATGGAGTCAAAGAACACCCTTGGATTCAGCATATCCAACCCACCCTCTCTCCTCTGTAGGTAGGTGACCCCTCTTTTTATCAGGTTCAACCTGTTCCCCCAGAACATTTGGAAGAACAGGCTAAAGAGCCGAGCAGAGAAAGATTCTGGCAAAGGAAAAACAACAGAGACATACAAAAAGACGGGGACCAGGTAAGTCTTCAACATTTTAACCCTTTCTCTATAGGTCAGCCTCCAGTTCTTCCATCGCTGAACCTTTGCATTTCCGGCTTCCAACTTCTCTTCCCAATTTAGTTTGGCATTATCGTCCCTCCCGAATTTGACCCCTAGGATTTTAATATAGGAGGAGGCTCTCACAAATTGGGTCAGATCAAAATCTGGATCAGTATCTGATACCCAGAGAGCTTGACTCTTCTCAAGGTTGACCAGAGACCCTGAGGCCTCCGAGTAACTTTTGATGGCCGCAGACAACATCTCCACCTCACGAGGCTCAGATATCACTACAGTCACATCATCCGCATAGGCAACAACACTCAGGGGCAGGCAGTGGGGGACCGGCACCCCCTGAAAACCACACTCCTGCAGTGACCTCAGAAACGGGTCTAAGGCAAATACATACAGCAGCGGACTCAGTGGGCAACCTTGTCTCACCCCCGCCTCAACCCTGAAGGTGTCACCCTGCCAACCATTGATCAGAGGAAAGCTCTCGGCCTCACAATACAAAGTCTTCAGCCAATCGATGAATTGTCCCGGAATACCGTACTTTGACAAAGTGGCCCATAGATACTCATGATCTACTCTGTCAAAGGCTTTAGCCTGGTCAAGACTGACAACATATCTCCCACACCTCAGGGCTTTACATCTCTCAAACATCTCCCTTATGGAGATCACTGCCCCAGAGATGTTCCGCCCTTTTACTGTGCCATACTGACAGCCTGCCAACAGTGCCGGGGACAGACAAACTAACCTAGAAAACAGGATTTTTGCCAGAATCTTCCTGTCGACATTCAAGAGGGCAATCGGCCTCCAGTTCTTGATGTCACTCGGCTCTTTACCTTTAGACAGCAGAATCAGCGAGGACACTCTCATGGATGGAGGCATCAGGTGACTTTCTAGACAATTTGTATAAACATCCACGAGGATTGGAGCCAAGAGGTCTCTGAATGTCTTATAGAATTCTGCTGTTATCCCATCTGGACCTGGTGCCTTCTTCAGATGTAACTTATCAATGGCCTCTTTGACCTCTGCCACCGTCAATTCTGCTGTCAAAGGAGAAAAGTCCAAATCATTAGTATCAGGGAGCGGAGTTGTCTCCAAGAATTGGGTCATCTTGTCTCTATCCAAAACCTTCCTCTGAAACAAGTCAGCATAGTACGATCTCACCACCCCCAGGATACCCTCCCGAGATTCCTGCAAAACACCCTGGGAGTCAGTGAGACCGGTGACAGATTTATTTGCCACCCGCTCCCGGCAATTCTCAAAGGGATCAGGAGACCCTAAGGACCCATAATCCCGTTCAAGAACCAGGGAGGTATACCTGCTGTACTGATACTGCCTTATCTCAGATTTCAGCCGGTCTATCCTTTGTTGGTCCCCACCCGCCGAATATAGTGACTCCAATTCTTTCCGCAGCTTGAGATACTGGCCATACTTACTCTTCCCCTTTATAACTGACAGTCTCTTTAAGAGGGTTCTGATCTCATCCTTGACATCCTCCCACCAGGCGGCCATATCATCATAGAAGTCCACTCTCTCTAGCTGACTCTGTATAAGAGAGTGAACCTGTCTCTGCACAGAAGGATCCTCTAATAGACTGGAATTCAGTCTCCACAACCCTCTACCTGTCTCAGGACCCTGTGTGACACCCAAACAGAAATATAAGGCCAGATGGTCAGAATAAGGGACGATCTTCTCATCCTTCTCACCAATGGTCTCTGTGGGACTAACCAGAGCTAAATCTATACGACTACTTCTTCCACCACAGAAATAGGTAAATTTTGGTTTCCGACCACCCTGCACAAACACATCTGACAACCCGGCCTGTAGAATGATGTTGTTTAAGACCTTGGAGTCTCGTGTTAGAGGTCTATTAGAGGATCTGTCACTAGTTGTTCTGGAGGCATTAAAATCTCCGGCCAAGATGACAGGGACAGACGTGAAGAGATATGGCTTCACTTCATTATAAAGGTTAACCCTTTCAGTCACTGTCTGTGAACCATAGATATTAATGAGTCGGAGCCTTCTACCCCGAATAGTAACTTCTAGCATTAGGCACCTTCCCATCAATACCTCTGTCAGCCTATGTATAGTTACATCATTGGTGGTAAACAGGATAAAGACCCCGGCACTTGGTTCCACACCCAGTGACCAAAAGGATGGACCAGACCGCCATTCCCGCTCTGCCTCACGTAACAGTCCTTGAGTATTTAAACGTGTCTCCTGTAAGAAGATGATGTCAGCATCAATAGACTTTAGATACGACATGTCTGGTCCTCCTCACTCTGACACTGTTCACATTACTGGAGAACACTTTAAGGGTAAAGTCGGCCATCATAACAAAGGAAAGCAGAAGAAGCAGAGATGTCACCCCCATCATCACAGATCTGAGTCCGAGCCCTCCTGCTGACCACCTGTTTCCATGTCCGATTCGGACAGACGTTTTGCTCGTGGGGGTCTCTTTTTTGTGGGGGGATCACCCTCTTGGTCTTCATTAAATTCATCTATCACTCTCTTTAGCTCCCTCTCCATCTCTTCCTCAGCGTCTGACTCTGATAGGACACTGTACCTATTTGTGATGGTCATGACACCTGACCCGGGGTCTACTTTCTTTTTGGAAGGTTTTTGGACAGTGGTCCATCCCTCCTCAGGCTTACGGCTGGTTTTGTCTTTCTTCCGTCTCTTCTGCGGATTTATTGATGCTGGGGCAGAAGAAGACATGGCCACAACCTGCTCAGTGACCTCCCTGTTCCCCTCAGTGGCTCCTGGCTGGGACTGGTCGGGCACTGTGTCACCAATATTGTCACCCATATTGTCACCGCTAGTGTCACCAATATTGTCACCCATATCGTCACCTCTAGTGTCACCCATGTTATGCTGAGGCTCAGGTTGTGTCACTGCTGACCCTGACACCAACGTCTCCTCCTCCAAGTCCTCTGCCCCCTCCAGCAGGTCCTCATCAGGGAAGTCCTTACAGATGTTATGCCAGGCGTCAGGACAGTCCCTGTGGGAGTGACCGGTCTTACCACAGAGGTTGCAGCGGATATTCTGGCAGGTGGCGCTGACATGGCCGATCTCCCCACATAAATTACACTTCACTAGGGTGCACACACTCGCGATATGACCGGTCTTCCCACACTTGAAGCATTTTCTGGGCTGACCTGCATAGAAGCAAACCCCTTTCTCCCGACCAATGAAGAAAGAATTGGGCAGATGTTGGGTTATGTTGTTTATCTGCCGTAACTTTACCAGGACCTTCCACCCTCCCGTCCATATGCCGTCCTCATCCCTGGTCTTAGTCAGGTCTGACATTAGGTCACAGTGTCTCTTTAACCATACAACAATATCCTGGGGGGGGACAGACTCGTTCCAGAATATAATGGTGACATTCGCTGTGTCCGGTCTGGAGATGGGGACAAAGCTGAACTTATTCCAGCCATCAGCATCTCTCACCCGGGTGACATGGGCCCAGAAGCGGTCCAGGTCAGACATGAGTTTGAAGCTGACGTCATAGCCCTGCCTGTCAGGAAGGTTTATCACTGCCAGGATGTTAGATGGCAGGAAGCCCATTTGGTGGCACAGAAGTTCACGGACCACAAACCTCCTGTCAGGCAGCTCCTCCTTGGCCCCTCTATGTCTGAACCTGACCACGTTCCTCCTCTTGAAAGCCTGACCTGTATAATTCACATTGGACATGAATGGTGACCCGCGGCTCCAGGCATTACCAGAGGAGGCGCCACTACTTCTACCCTCCTGCTGTACTTGGGGGCGCTGTGGTGGCTGCTGACCAGCTGTACTATGGGGGTCTGATACTTGTGTGACTAAAGGGGGGAAGTGTTGTGCATCAGACTGTACAGCCCCCTCCCCACCATCAACCTCTATACTCTGGGGGTCACAAGCCTCTGGAGGCTGAACTAATGGTGGACCTGACCCCAGAGATGACCCCAGATCCCACACAGACTGTGAAGCGCCCCCCTCTGCAGACACATTATCAGTAATATCACATACATTCATATCATTGCAGTCACTGGCAGAATGATCTTGCACTACAGAGCCCAGCAAGCCCTGCAGAGCCATGTCCTGTGAACTCTCTGCTGCACTGCTGCCTTCAGGTAAGAGTCCACAGTCCTGCTGCTCTCTACTGCCCCCAGGGGCTTGTGGTGACTGCACAACGGTTACAGAGTTACCTTCTGGTAGGAGTCCATAGTCCTGCTTCACCGTGCTGACTGCTGGGACTTGTGGTACCTCTGGAGGAGTCTCTGCAGGTCTCTGATGTTGCTGGACGCTTGCTTCTGCTTGTCTGTACAAATTTCCTTTCTCAAAAGGGAAGCTGGCTGGTCTGAGGAGTGGTCTTGCACAGGACTGCTGGATGTCCTCTTGTCTTGTACAGGACTGCTGGGTGTCCCCTGGTGAGGCTGAAGACTTAGGTGCAGCAGTAGATGACTTTGGCGCTGGTCTTTCCTTATATCCCTCAAATCGCTGCTGATTTCTGAAGGTCTCAGCGACTGGTCCCATCTGGTCCAATACGTCCTCCATGTCCTGCACAGTGTCAGCGAGCTGCACAGCGAGGGAGCTCAGCTTCTTATCATGTACAGCCTGGTTATTGGGGTTTGCTGCCTTTAGTTTGTACACACAGTCTATCTGTTTCTGCAGCTGTAACTTTGTCTTTTTTAAAGTCTCAAGTCTCTTTACCAGAGCTGGGATCTGCTCGGCCAGACATAGTTCAGGTGCCCGCTGAGTATTGGGGGGCCGTGCTGGTGGGGTACTCACAGGACTCTGCTTCTGAGGTGGGATCTGTCTCGGTGCTGTGGTCACTGCTGCAGGGTCACAATCTCCAGACTGGGGACTGGGCCCCTGGTTCTTCTCAGTGACCGCACTTGTGGCCCCCTGAAGCCTTCCTGGTGTACTCCCTCTGGTCTCATCTGGCGTGCTTGTAACTTTTGCGCTGCTCCCGCTCCCGTATCGTGTGCGGTCAGAACGTATCAGGACAGGCTGCTGCAGATTCTCCTGCATGGTCTGCTTCTCCAGGGATGTTCTCCTCTGTCTGACTGCAGGAGAGGTGGATTGTACCTGCAGCCATTACCTTACTTGATGAAGTTTCTTTCCTCACTTCCACAGCTTTCTTCTCATCTGTGCTTCTTGCTGCACCAGAACTGACAACATTCTGAACATTTCTCACATCCATAGAAACTTTAGGATTTTCATCCATGGTTTGTGGTGTCTGGGGATTAATTCCCAGAATAGGCCGAGAAGCCTGGGCCTTGCTTGGGGAGCTTCCCCACCCAGGGTGGCCCCGCCCCGGGCTTTCTCCAGACATCAGGAGAGCTACACAGACACAACCTCTCAGCTAGGAGGCAGTATTATAGTAGTTATATTCTTGTATATAGGAGGCAGTATTATAGTAGTTATATTCTTGTATATAGGAGGCAGTATTATAGTAGTTATATTCTTGTATATAGGAGCAGTATTATAGTAGTTATATTCTTGTATATAGGAGCAGTATTATAGTAGTTATATTCTTGTATATAGGAGGCAGTATTATAGTAGTTATATTCTTGTATATAGAGGCAGTATTATAGTAGTTATATTCTTGTATATAGGAGCAGTATTATAGTAGTTATATTCTTGTATATAGGAGCAGTATTATAGTAGTTCTATTCTTGTACATAGGGGGCAGTATTTTAGTAGAATTCACGTTTTGTAGCTATGTGCGGTTATAATACCTGGCGCCACTGTGCGTCGCTCCATTGCTCGATGATCACTGGTTCCGGTTGAAACTCCTTGATAATTTTATTCTTTTCTGAAAGCAGCTTAACATGAACCTCATAAGTACATCCACAGTCGGCTCTAGCTGCATACCTGTAGAAGAGAAGGTCGGCTCAGTGATGGACATGATGGAATATAATAACGCCATATGTGTGCGAGGAATCCTGCTCACCAGTCACTGATCACTATATCTGGTTGGATGAGGTCCAGAAGTTTTTTCCCGTATCCCATTTTCTTGAGGTCAATGAGCTGAGATTTCTTGCAGGGCCTGGAAAGACGAACACTATTATATCGTAGATGCGAGTCCCATGTTGGTTTCTTGCTCTCTAATTGGATAAGACGTCCACGCTAAAATACTCTGTGCTGCTTCAACCCGTGATCCTTCCCCCCCGGCAATCTCCCCCTTATCTCTATTTTTTTGTCACATACAACCCAATCTTCACGTGAGTGGACGGATCACTGACCCCACCACAACATCAGTACATACCTATCCTGAAACACTCTGTGCTGCCAAGTTATAA